>NW_010176602.1:37826-55850 GCF_000695765.1 Mesitornis unicolor | reverse complement strand
AGGAATGAACCCACTGAAATCAAAGAGATTACTCAAGAACAAGATACAGGAAGATACATCACATTTAATTCTGGGCCAACTAAAGGAATTCCATTTCTTTGCTCAGATAAACAAAGACACAAGGTAACTTTGTTGTCTTGATGTTCCTTCACAGCATCATCTCTGGACACTACAAGATATATGTTTGAAAAATGAAAAATCTTTGTTAGTGAAGTTGTTTATAATTTGTCAGTCAGACAAAAGCTCACACTCTTGCATTACTCTACTAAAACCAGTCGTTTGTAATTGCTTGCCTGTGCCAAGTTCTCAGAATGTATGAAGAGATAAAAAGTTTAATGACAGTTCACTTGAGATGACTCTTGGCTATTTAAAAAAAATAAAATAAAAAAATAAATCTCTAATCAGTAACTTAAAACCTTCTAAATATAAATTGCTATTTACACAATTCCTGACCATGAAACCTACTGTGCTTTTTGCTGTATAAAGAGAAGAAAAAGAAGCAGTCTTCATTTAGGACTCTCACTTTGTCCTACACTAATGTGTTGTCTCCTATCTTCCATACAGTTTTTAACTGGGGAGCAGAATGAGCTGTTTGTGGAACTTGCCTCATGTATCAATTCCCAAAAAAATATTTTTGTGCCATCTGGACATTGCCTGTGGGTTGGTAGCTATCCAGACTGGTGGGAGGAAGTCAATTGCTGGTGCTGTACTTGTGGTGGTATGAGACAAGCAATAAGTGTTTTATGCACAGAGAATGAATTTAACTTTTATGCCTGAAATCTGCTGCTTGTAGAGAATGGGTTTCCCAAGCTGCATTGCAGGCTCAGAGAGTGCTCATATGCCAATAATCTGCCAGCCACAGGAATATGTCCTGCTCACAAGGGATGTACGTCTTCATCCTGAGATACTGAAAAGCAATCAGTTCAGAGAACATACCATGAAAGTTTGTAACAGCAGAGAACGAAGAGGCTTTGCAGTAGTACCAGAGGAAATGAAGAATTTTACTTGCCTTATTTAAGAATATTTGTGTTCATGGTAGTAGTTGTTTCAGACTATATTTAAGCATATTCAGCCCTGTTTTGAGATTAAGTAGAAGAAAAGAGTTAAAGCAGCCAGCCCAAAGTCTGTTGCCATAATTGATTTTAACATAATTTCAGGCTGGGGAATGCCCACAGGATGTTAATCTGCAAGAGATACCAGAACGCGCTTGTACTTCTGCTATGTAAGGAAATTTTTCATTGCTTGATGATTGAATAGCACTGGAGAGGAATTGTAAACTGCATGGACAACCTTTGGATGCGTGCCCTACCCAAAAATCTCTGATTGCCTTGAGTTTCTCCCATATGGAAAACGTCTCACCATCCAGACATGATAGAAGATGCAAGTGAAAACTAGAAAAAGGATTCCCTTTGCTTGGCTCCTGTAAGGCTTTGAGGTATGGAAGGAAAAATCTGAAGACCACTGATTCCAACTTTTTACTCTCGTAAGTGAAATAGATGCCAAATTCAGTATATTTACTACATTGATGAATAAACAAAGTATGTTTTTCCCCTAAAGCACAAGAATGTTTTCATTAAAATATACTTTGAGTACGACAGTCAGGCCTTGGTGACAGATTCAGGGCAACAGATGGATACATACTTATTAAATCCTCTACCTAATGTGAAAATACTATTTAGGAAAAGTAGAGATGAAAACTTTCAATGAGTAATCACACCCTTAAAAAAAGTTGCCAGATTGTTACACTTGTCTGGGAATATTGAAGCAGAATGGAAAAAAAACCAAAACAACTTATTCTTTTTTTGCAACAAGAACTAAAATAAACTTTTAAAGACACTACCCTCACTCTCTACAAAATACCAAACTAATTAAATGCACGTTCTATGAACAACCACTATATTACTTGCAATTCTAGTACATGAGTAGGAACATGCCTATTACATGATGATGTTGCCAAAGGCTTTTCTTCCCTTTTTAGATCTGAGTTCAGTGGAGGTGGGAACTGTGTTCAGCGAAGGTAATGTATCCTAGCATGATTTCTGCTTTAATAAACGTTGCTTCATTTCACCCCCGGAAACTTTTCAGGTTGCATTGTTTTCCATTTCGTAATGCTGCAATATTGTCTTTTTAACTGGTTGCTCTTTCATTCTCAAAATGCATTGGTTTTGGGGTTCCAAGTCACAAATCAACAACCTGGCTCATTTGCTTTTGCAGGTGCTCACAGTGGAAAACTACTTGTACAGCATAATTTAATTGTGTTACACAGATAACCCAGGAGTGGCTGCTATCCGTCTGGAGAAGAGAGTGACTACATTCTTGAGGAGCTGCAAGATAAGAAGCCCGTCAGCCAGGGGAAGCTGACCCAGGGAGCAACAGGAAGGAGCTGCCATTTACTGCTGGTAGCAGCAGGCAGGCAAAGGATTAGATCCACTGAGCTTTTTTGAGGTTTCCTGCCTGTGATTATCTCACCAACTCTCAGAACAGGGAATAAACCACCAGAAACAATGTAGAAGAATTTCTCTGCAAATCTGGAGTAGTTTTAACTAAAGACAACAGAAATATGTTAGATGAAAGATAAATAAATTTGAGTTAGAATACAGGCCAATTAATTTAATTACAAAGACACTTGGCGATGCACTTGTTTCCTCCTCCCAATATGGTAAAAGAGGTAGAATCTAGAAATATCCAGGCAAAAAGAGACAGTAAGAAGCAGTACAAAACCTAAAAGGAATATTAGAACACAAAAACAAGCCCCCAAATGTTTGGATTAGCCAAAGCTTAATGCTAACCATAGAATTATTGCTGCTTCTTTCTCTCCCTCTCCCTTCTCCTACCCCACTCAGGATAAGCCGGGTTCTTTGTTGGAACTTTTCAAAAATGTTCATTCTGGGGTAGATACTCAGGAGGAACAGTAAAATGTAAGAAAAGTTAGTTATAATGAGCAACATAGGGGCTGCTTATAAACTCATAGTTCCTGGATAAAAGAATGCAGTTATGAATCTGACACAAAAAACAGTGCACATTGTTCAGACTGGTACCGATTTGACAAAATATTGCACATAATTTCAAAATAAGGGAGCTTGGTCTGGAACTAGAGTGAGAAAGGAATGCTGATGACAGAGTGTTTGATCTAGATCAAGTATTTGGACCCTTTCATTGGATTGTTTGCTTTTCAGGTTTCAAAAAACTTCATCCAGGTCAAAACTTTGCGAGTTGAGACCTTCTATAATCAGCCAGTCCAGAACTTCAGATTCAGACATTCTTATTTTATCAGGAAATCTGAATTTAGACCTGGACATTTACACTGAGAACCCTCTCATGTTTATGAGAGGCTTTGAGAATGACAGTGAAAGGTATTATTAACAAAAGTCCTATCCTGCAAAATTTTCCTCATAGTTATACTGGGATTTGACATCTTCAGCTGAGACAGCCATGACAACAGACATTCATTTTGTTGCTTTCCTAGAATCATAGAGTCATTATGGTTGGAAAAGACCTTTAAGATCAAGTAAAATCCTTACCTAACTCTATCATGACCACTTCTAAACCATGTCACAGAGCACCACATCTAGACAGCTTTTAAACACATCCAAGGATGGTGATTCCACCACTTCCCTGGGCAGCCTGTTCCAGTCTTTGATAATCCTTTCAGTGTGAAAGTCTTTCCTAATATTCAACCTAAACCTCCCTTGGTGTAACTTGGCATCATTTCCTCTTGTCCTCTCAGTTGTAACTTGTAACTAAGAGATCCACATCTACTCCTCTACAACCTCCTTTCAAGTAGTTGTAGAGAGCGATAGGGTCTCCCCTCAGCCTCCTTTTCTTCAGACTAAACAACCCCAGATCCCTCAGCCACTCCTAAGACTTATTTCTCAAGACTCTTCACCAGTTTTGTTGCCCTTCTTTGGACTCTCTCCAGCACCTCAATGTCTTTCTTCTACCGCGTCACCCAAAATTGAACAGTGGCAGTGGTGAGGCCACACCTTGAGAAGTACAATGAGATAAACACTTCTCTAGTTCTGCTGGCTATACTATTCCTGATGCAGCCCAGGATGCTATTGGCCTTCTTGGCCACCTGGGCACACTGCTGGCTCATGTTCAGCCGGCTGTCGATCAACACCTCCAGGTCCCTTTCTGCTGGGCAGCTTTCTAGCCACTCTTCCATAAGCTTGTAGCATTGCATGAGGGTTGTTGTGACCCAAGTGCACTCAGCACTTGGCCTTGTTGAAGCTTATACTGCTGGCCTCAGCATCATAGATCCAGCCTATCCAGGTCCTTCTGAAGAGCCTTCCTACCCTCAGGCAGATCAACACTCCCACCCAGTTTGGTGTCATCTGCAATCTCTGAGAGAGCACTCAACCCCCTCATCCAGATCATTCATAAAGATATTAAACAGGAGTGGCCCCAACACTGAGCCCTGAGGAACAAACTAAGCATAACTGTAGATTCTGGCACCTCCACCCACTTGGACTGGTGTTTTCCTTCTCTACTGACTTTAATATGTCCACCAGGCAGCCCTGCCAAGCTTCAGAAAGCAAAGCCACAAGGAAGGCTTCACTGGATAAAGAGAGATGGTAGCAATTTGTGTAAACCTTGTCCCGGGAGCATACAAAACATTTATCAGAACATTTTGTTCTAATGGATATTTAAGACTCACAGATATAAAACCTATGGGGAATAATCTAAACACATTTATTTTCTCTGCCCTTTTGGCCTACTCCTCTCTTTCCCCTCACTCTTCTCCCCTATCTCAGTTTCTCCGCTTTCATGACAGCTTTTTTATCTCTACTTTCTCTGATTTGTACTTGCTATAAATTCCATGAATTACTTTATATTCTGTTTACCATTGGTATTTCATGTGACAGATCTCACTTGTTTATTTATATGTTTATAGTTTGTTAAACTTCTTTGCTTTGGTTTTCCACAGTCCTATTTCTCAGATCTTTGTCTCCTCCTTTTGAATCCTGTTCAACAATAAATTATGTCTACCATTGTCAGACTCTGAAAATATTTTTGACTACTTTATATAAAAGTTATTAGACCTTTTCAGCAACTGAAATACAGTTTGTTTGGTGACTTTTTCTTTCCTTTTTTGAATTATTCATTAAATTTTCTATTTTAACAAACGTGTCTTGTGTGAAATTATTAGATGAATCTTCCAATATGTACTTTAGACAACAAATTAATCATTAAGGATTCCTGTTGAGACTTGTTACATACATTCAACAAAAAACAATGTGCTGAAATTTAAGTCAGTTAGTCAGTCACAGAAGTGACATTTATTTTCAATGACATGCTGATTTTCATGTTCCTAAAACCAGTTCCCTGCAATTTCATATTCAAAATCCAAATCCCATATCCTGCAACATTCTTTTAAGGCTTCCTATGTCAGTGAATAGCTATGCCATTCAATTGGTTTCCTACAATAATCACAAAAAAATGAGGTAAATCTAATAAGATGAGTTGATTTTGATAGCTGAATAATACCTCTTCATGTTTTCTGTTGTTGGCATTTGGCTAAGTAAAAGCATTTCTGCTCTAAGCTATGAATAATGTTAGTGTTCTCAGCAAAACAGAAAAAGCAATATATCATTAAAAACATGGGATAGTATTCATACATGACAACTTCCGTGATAAGTGTGGCTTGGAGTTGTTCAGAAGGAAAAGAAAAAGTGAACAGAGTTCAAGATGTCACCAAAAGTCCTCTTCGAAACCTGCACAGAACTATATTACCATTATTCTAAAAATTAGGTATCTGAAAGCAAGGCCTTAATCATAGGCTAAAATAAAACTAATAACTGGTCTTTTAGAAGGGGAATTTATAATAAAGTCTAAATGGTCTTCCAAATTCAAAATCCAATATATCTTAATCAAATCCTTAGAGGGTAAAATCATCCTGGTTTTGTGCTGTGTAGGTACTTGAAAATGGTCAGACCTAAATGCAGACCATGTTTTCATACCATTCTAAATAGTTTTACATGCAAATGTTAGCAAACATTCTCCCTACATACAGTAATAACCCTTGTAAATTATATCAACCAATTAGTGCACATGTACACTATTACTGCAAACT
This sequence comes from Mesitornis unicolor, assembly GCF_000695765.1. Taxonomy (NCBI): domain Eukaryota; kingdom Metazoa; phylum Chordata; class Aves; order Mesitornithiformes; family Mesitornithidae; genus Mesitornis; species Mesitornis unicolor. Next base: position 49,777 of record NW_010176602.1, on the reverse strand, counting down.
ACAGTGAAAAACACTGCAACTAAAATACTTGAAAGGCATAACTTAAAAGCTTTAAACTAAAAGAATTTACAACAGTTCCTATGTTGCACCAAAGTGGCTTATTCATATTTTATCATTGTGAAGTGATTACCATCAATATTACAGAACAAAGATGATAAAATATTCTGGAAGTAACATATATTTGAGTGTTACAGCCAATTTTCAAACTGAAACATCTTAGCTGTTTGAAGGCTTTAAAGGCTGTCTTCTGAGAGGGTTGCTGTTGCAAAAATTTAAGGTTTCTTTAATAGGCAAGTAGAGTTTGACAAAAAAGTCACACAGGACTGTCTTTAAATTACCTTTCTGCACTGCTCAGTAACTAGAACATAACTTAAGATATCAAAACCATTTGGGGCTTTAAAAAATGCCTTCATGCTGAAAAGCTGACAAGTAATGTTTTAACCTCATACAATCTGAAGCAGCTGGGGCAAGAACCTCACAAAATCAGGTTTCGTAATGAGAGAAACATCTTGGTTCCCATTATGAGCAGCATTTCTAGAGAAACAATAGTTTTTCAAGGTGCAGTGGTCTGATCACCTAAGTGACTTTTCTGTAAGTTCTAGGCAGTCTTTGAAAGGCTTGGTTGAACTCATTTTGTGCACACACATCCCACCCCTGGTGATACTAATGAAAAAACCTTGCTCAACGTTTTCAATAAAAATGCTGCTCCAAGAGCAGTCACATGCAACAGTCCTGTAACGCTATTTCATATCTCTTTTTGAAATCTCCCTAGAGTCAGAGCTGTGCTACTGGAGTAAGCTGGAGGGTTGGGAAAAACAGCTTTTTTCACATTCCTGAAAGACAAGATGCGAAGTCTGGGTCACAGCAGAAGGGTGTTATCCAGAAAAGGATGGTTCATTAGCTTACACTAGTACTAAGTTAAACTACGCTTCCAATATTCTGGAATATCAGGAAACCATAAAACTGTCTAGAAATGTTATCCCCCCAGTCCCGAGGAGCTGCTCTGTGGTGGGCGGGGAGCTTGGAACCAGCCCACGTCGGCTCTGTGTGCGAAGGCTGCTCAGTGTCACAGACAGACACTTCTCTCTGCTAGGAAGCATCTGTTGCGAAGCAGAACAAAGCTCCGCTGCCCACTGATTCACACCCAAGAGACTTCTACAATGAGAGCAACATTTCTGTCAGTCAACAAGTGGTCACAGAAGTCATCAGAAAACAGCAAGTGGAGGAAAAGCTTCCAGATATGCTGTGAGTATGGACCAACATGGAGACAGTTGTTATTCTGGACTCCTCTTCTAGAAGGCCATTATACACAGGTCTGAGGAAGCCTCCCTTCACCCATAACCAAAGTACGCAGGCCCCGATAGACAGCAACAGTGTTCACAGCAGCTCCTATGCCAATGACTACCAGTATAGGGAGTGCACAGCTCTTCCCGTGTCTTTTATTTCACTCTATGCCTGTGCTTAAAATTCTACCAAAACATAGTAGCAAAAGGCCAATTAGCAGAAGGCAAGTATTTTTTCTTAAGTAGTAACAATAAACTAGTGAAACGACTCAAGTCACAATGCAGAATTGTTAGTGAGCCTAAAACAGATGGTATCTCATTTTTAGCTACAGGCAGAGTGCCAAATGACATGACTAAATAGAAAAAGATCCCTATAGTATTGCATTTTTGTGCCTATTGAGCATGGAGACTGAAAGGCAGGAACATTTTTAATAACCTTTCTTTGACAAGCTTAAAGCCATTTAATGCTGAAGCCTGTCCTCGACACAGAGCCAAGAGAATAGGCCTCTAGAGAAAGCTCACTTCTGCACAGCTTCACCTCCCAGCAAAACATATTATGCAGCAAAGCCACATAATACTTACTTTCCATTAAAAAAAACAGACCCTCACTGGCTATCGCAGTAGTGACCTTTCAATCCAGGCTTCTATAGTATTTATTGGCTGAAAAGTTGTTTCTATGAATAGCAATTGTCTGGTTTAAAAACTCAAAATCTCTTTTCTGTTTCAGGGAATGACATTTGTAAAGGCAATGGAGTTCGACAAAAAAGCAAAGGTACCTAAAAGTAATCAAATGCTACATACTCAATGGCTTCTGCAAACAACTACTCATACTTGCAGTGGTTTTGGCGATACAGCAATTTTCATTGGAGGATCTTAAAGCAATTCCAAACACAAAGGCCCTCCACATGAAAGCATTCCAGACATGAAGGCTTTACAACACCTTTGAGAAATACATATATGACAGATGGGTAAATTAATTAAATAGCAGGCCAGGCTCTGGAATTCATTCTAACCCATTTTTACTCATTTGACAGCAGAAAGAGGCCAAAAAGCAGCTCGATCTTTCCATTTCAGGATTCACCTGGCACTGAGAAGTCTCCAGCTGGCCTACCTGGCACCTACTTAACTCTCACCTGGAGCAGGATGCTGAGAACTGTGGGGACACTGGAGCAGTAGTACCCTTACAACAGCAATTTCCCAGCTGGCAGATGGCCCATTCCAGGCTGGAAGGAGGAAGGCTGGAAGAGAACGGAATCAAGATTGCAATGATTTATGCCAGTGCTCAGATAAGCATACAACTTGCTCTGGAACCTGAGAAATCCCATTTTTGTGACTTTTATGTTCTTGTAAGATCAGTCGAGCAGATGCAGGAAACAATTTGGAGATTAAGGCCAAAAAGACAATGTTTTGTCCAGATATTACACAGTGATTCTTTGGTAGAGCTAAAAGAGCTCAGCACTTTGCAGTCCTGTAAAAAACCTGAATGTAGTAAAAAAAAAAAAAGTATGTAGTAAAATATAGAACAGAATCAACTGTATTTGGAGGATAACAGGCTAAGAATACCATGGTCAAAAGAAGGTAATTTTGTAGACCAAAAGTCAGAATTAAATTTTGATTAGCATGTTAGGTATTTTTCTAGTGTCATGTAAAAAAATAGCACTAAATTCTGGACTAATTGAATCCCCACTGATTTAACTGGAAATCAGTGTTGCCAAATCTTGTGATTTTAATCTCAAATCTTGAATAAATTGGTGATTTGTTGTTTATTTGTTTGGGTTTGTTTGTTTGTTTGTTTTAAATACATGCTCATTATAGTCACATTAAGTGAGAAGATTTTTTTTCTTTTTTAAAGGATCTCAAACCTCTGGGTGTAGGGGGGAAATATATCTAAAGAACAGAAGCTTTAAGGCTCTAGCACAGAAATATGAAAATAAAATGTAACAGTTTAAACTGCTTAAGCCAAACTTATGATTTGAAGTCCAGACTATAACTTGTAAATGTCAAAGCTGCAAATATTGAGCATTGAAATAAATATAAAATGGAACAAGATATAGTTTATGCTTGTGCATTTTATGCCATTTATGTATTATTAATCATTCTACAAATGTGGAATTCTCAAACATCACCCATTAAAATTCCTTTTGCCTAGTACAGGGTCTAGTGTCACTCAGAACTAAATCAGTATTTTAGCAATCTCCTTGCTCCTTCGAGCTCCAGTTATTTGCGTGTATTTTGCCAATAGCTTGTATTTGTTTTTCAAAGCATCTAGTAAGAAAGAACATTTATATAAACATTAGGCATTTCCCCCATTCATTAAGGGTTTAATCTTGTCTCAGCTGTTTCATTTTCTTTTCAGCAGCCCACAGTGGCCCTGCTATAATAACGATGAGCTCCCAGTTCCTTCTGTTCCTTTTCATAAGGACACGAGGGCATTGAGGCTACTTCCATTCAGAGCTTACTGATCTCAGAGTGTGTTTCATTTAACCCTTACTGTGTAAGTTAATAGGAAACCCAAACAATCCCTTCTGCCTACCCTCAAAGAAAGGAAAATCCTGCAGAAAAATTATAAATCAATTTCTTTAGCAGTATTGATCGTTTCAGCCATACACAATAAGTCTTCTTGGTTCTGCCACACTGGATCAGAAATGGCAACACATTTTACTTTTTAATATTAATAAAAGGAATTTAAAATATTAAGCATAAATAGAGGCAGGAGAATATGACATGGCTCCATTACTGTGAGCATATGTACCAAAAGTATGCTGTAATCAAATTGTTTTTCTAGTTCAGTATATTTTATTGATCACTTTTTTCCACCTACTGGAGTGGAAACTGTAGCAGGAGATTGTCAGATTTCAATGACTGTGTTTTAATCTATTACTACTAATTTGCCTTTTGATTAATTAAAATATATATGCATACTGCTTTTTACAGGGTCATTTTCAGAAGAACTCTTTAAAGATATCTTCCCCTCTCTTTAAATTATCTTATTAAAAAAGTTTAATAATAAGCAGCACTTGTTTTTTCCTAAAGTATATATCATAAAATGCATATTTATGATGTATTTAAATTTCTCAATATTATTCACAGTATCAACTATCCAATGTATTAGTGGCTACATTACCTTATGATCAATGTATTGCTGTATCTTAATAGAATCATAGAATGGTTTGGGCTGGAAGGGACCTTTAAAGATCACCTAGTCCAAGCACCCTGCCATGAGCAGGGACATCTTTCAGTAGGTAAGGTTGCTCAATAAACATAATAAAACTGGAAATCAATGCCAAAATGTATCCTCCTTAGCCTGATTTTGGATATGGTAGACTTCATAGGACACAGATTAAGATACATTCTTACTCAAGCTGTGCAATGTAGGAACAAGTCATGGCAGTAGGTCCAAAAGTTCATCAGACGCTACCCCCATCACTGCACGTATTATCCCACTGTGCAGAAAACTGACTGTGAGAGATACCTGACAGCAGAGCAGTTGTCCTCCCTACTCCAGCACAAGCCCTGTGCCAAAAAATATTCTTTTTATGCTAGAATGGTATTCCAGAAAGTTAACTAGCTTTATATCACCTTCTGTTTGGAGACTGCAGTTCAACTAGTCCTTATTTAAACACAACGGTAGGTTTTGTTACAGGAAACTTGCATAACAGGTGTCCCAATGGGCATGGTACCTCCCTTTACAGACTTATTTTGTCACTGGCTCTCAACAGAGGGAGATATTCATTCATCATGTTTGATTATATATTGTACTAAAATTTAAAGGGTTAAGAATCTTGAACCAATCTCCAGTCTTTATTTACCAAAAATGTGTATGAAATACTTCAGACATACCCAACCTTATCCCAGATTGAGCTGTTTCTTCCCTGAAGTTCTGACCCACAGTTCCATTCTTAATACAAACTTGTTATTCTTTCCCTTGAAAAATGGGAACATTTAAGTTACATTTTTAAGTTACATTTTTCTAATGTGGAAGAATCAGTTGTTCTTTAATTTAATGAACGAGTAAGATAAACCAGAATAGTAATACTGAAGATAATTTTTTTTAATGTTAAACAGATTTTAACTGATAAGTTCAAAAACTGTAAATACAAATGCTAGAATATGTTTTAGTGCTTTAGTGTTTTTACTAGAAAAGATATGCCCCCAAATACTCTTTTCCCACATATTTCAGCCAAAATTATTGTTTAATTCATTAATAGTATTTTTGTGATATTCAGGGATTCCAAACCATTTTGCAAAAAATTAATTTGGATTCACAGCTCTCTTGGGAACAAGGAATGTGTTATCAACATTTTATAGGTTAAAAACCTAACAAACCAGCAGATATCAACTAGTGTGTTATCTCAGAAATCCCGCAACAGTAGAAAAAAAACCCCACTGTATTTAAGACTCAGTTATAAGACAATAATTTCAACACTCAGAAACAGGGTAGTGGTTACCACATACACTTATATAAACCTTTGCTCAGCAGCTCTGCTGGTCACTGAACGGGCTTGTCACACAAAGTTATTTTTTGCCATGAATCCTTACCGAGCTATGGAAGACCAAGGTCCCACACCAGGAAAGAACTGTTTGTATGAAAGGTCCCTGAGCAATCACAGTTAATAAATTGCCCTGAAATCACAAGGGCACAGCATGAACAAAAAATTTACAGGTGTGGAACAGATTCTAGCACAAGGGGAGAATCAAATAAGTGGTGAGAGGAATTTTCTCTACATTTGGCAGAATGTTTATAGAGAAAACACCATGGAAAGTGAGAAAAATTCAGAATACCGAATGTATTTTCCAGGTACCTGTGCCAAGAGTAGTAAAATTTTTGATTATTTACTGTATAAATGCTTGTCATATGTGCAAGATCTATAGCAGGCCTAACATAATCATATAAGTTTTAAAGATTATTATGCTGCAAGCATGAACCATTATTCTTTCCTGTTTATTTCAATCTAATAAATAGATCATATTATAAATACAAGAAATAGTATCAATTAAATGTACCAACCAATCAATACAACTATTGAACCTATAAATTAATGAAATAAATGCACCAGCAAATTGTTACATTTACTTACAAATATATGGGTATATACACAAATCAACTAATTATTTTTTTAACAAATAATCATGAAACATTTTTTTAACCTGAAAATGAAAAATAAAAGCTAACTATGAATGAATTCTTAAATTTTTATTTCCTTAATTTTGTTTCCAAAATGAAAATGAAACCAAATGATGAGAACTACCTATTTGCAATGTCTTTAGACAACAGGTACCATAGATGAAGAAGAGACATGTCTGGTGATAAAGCCGGAAGAGAACAGCTGTTTGCAAAAAAGCTGGATGTCTATTAGTCAAAAGCTATGTTAGTTTATCCTTAGGTTTCCAATGGAGAACACCATCAATATAGTACAATGAAATTCTGCTTGAGTCAGAAGACTGACTGGCTGACAGAAGAAAGTTTTTCATATCTGCATTGTCTACAATTCATTTTGTTAATTCTCCGGATCAGCGTATTATCAATGTAAGAGTTATGAGGTAGTGTTAAACCTAGAGATCAACATTATGTGAAAGAATGCCATTTGAGGGAGATGGGGAAGAGTAGTTTGCTAGCAGATATCTTGAGTCTCCTAGATGTCTGAAAAGAAAGAATACATCATCAGTCAAAACAAAAGCCGGTTCATGAACTGCTAAACCAGAAACTGAATGCTCTTGACTCCATGCCAGAGAGGATGCAGTTCATCACAGTTCCACATACTTAATCTCTACCACTGCACTCAATACTGTGAAACTTTAGAACAACTCTTCAGCCCCAAGGAGTTAATCATTAAAATTAACAAAAAGCAACTCATGCAGACAATGCAGTTCAAAAATAACACACCATATTTTACGATACAGATGCACTAAAAAAATTGCAATTTAATATTCAAACTAAGCGCTAAACTATAAGGGACCTTAAATCAGCAAAATATGAAGGAATCTGTGATAGAGGAAGATGCTAAATATTCTGATGTAGAAACATGCTAGCAGGCAACTCCAATGGAGAGATAATATGCAACTGTTATTGATTTCAGCTATACAAGGAAAACTCACAAGGTATACTTTCAAGGCACTCCTTCTTAATGTAGTTTTGCATTTCCAAATGTATAAGTATTGTGCAAGAAGTCATGATCTTAGTGTGCACAGATCCTCTAGAAACAAGATTCTGTATTCTCCAGTACAGGTGTCACCACTGAAAAGTCCACTAGACTATCCAGTAAGAACAGAAACATCATTTATTACGGCATAATCCAGAACAGGAACCTGCCCTGAACATTCAAGTGAACAAAAACTGCACTCTGTACTATAATCTAGTGTACAGTGGGCATTTCCTTGTGCCTTCATAACCTCTTGCTATAGACCAGCAGCATTTTACATGCTCATTCTGTACAATGCCAAGTAAAGGATGACACAAGGTTGTTTCACAGATCTCAGACCATCAGCTATGAAAGAACAAACATCTAGCAATGGTGGGGGGAAAAAAAAAAAAGATCTGCAGGCTCTGTTTTCCTAATGTTAGATTACTTCAACATAAAAAGTTCTGATGCTATTCACATATTTTCCTTGGGTATAAACCATTCATAACTGTGCATTCACCCAGCTGCATGGCAGTGAGCTCATATTTTTAAGATATTTGTACAAGCACAGCACATCTGGGAATCTTAAAGTATTTATAATGCAGCTGAGAGAGTAGGAGTTTTGAACTGTTATTTGTAAAGCTGCAGCCTATCCAGAGAGATGCCAGACAAACATTGCGTGGTGGCTGTGTCCTAGCCTAGCAGCAAAAGAAGTGAGGGCAGTGTGGGATTTCTGGAAGATATGAGAGATTATTCATCCCTTTCAAAACTTGAAAAATGCCATACAGTGATGCCTAAAAGCTTACAAACATTTAAATAAATTCTATTCTTTAAATTAATATTAAGTATTATTTTCTTCAAATAGAAACTTCAACAAGTAAGCTGAAATTTTCCTTTTTTTATAATTTCATTGACTTATATCCAGCCTAAGTTGGGTCTTCAAACTTTAGAGGATCATTAAAACAATCATGACATTAGTTTACAAAAAGAACTTCCCAATATGCACTGCCATGCTACCTTCTAATATAATAGGGTAGGAATTGAAACATGAACGGGCCACAATTAAGACAGGTAGATACTGAACAGATATGTACTGAATGTCTGACAGTTCAGTAAACAATTTCATGTTACAAGTTAATAGAAAAGAGCATTAAAACCTGGATTACACTGAATACTATCCACAGTACATCTTAATACTTCTTTCTAACAGCCTACTTGCGTGATACTTAATTTCTTACATAAATTACTGTAAGCTTTTTGTTCCATTCTTTAACAAATAGCACAAAAGCCTGAGCTAGAAAGATATATAATGATTTTCTGGAAATGGAGAAATCCACAGACGGTAAAAATGCAAGATGATCAGGCTTGACAGGGACTGCACCACAATATGATGTGCTCCAATAACCTTCATGCAGTGATTTAGCTCAGTGAGTCCCTTCAATTTTCACTTCCAAATGCCAAACTACTACAGAATAAATACCACAGAGAGTTTCTGTTTGGCAATTTTTGTGAAACAGGGAAAGGCTTAACGTGAAGCATATGAAGGACAAAATTTCAGAATAAAATTTCCAAGTATCCATTGCCATGAAATCACTCACAGGTTTCAGTTTACGCCCCTTTCAAAAAATAAGGCAAGCAAAACACATCAGTTACTCTCAAAAGATTTTCCCACAGTTGCTCAAGAACTGTAACATCTATCATAACTTAATGACTGAACTCATAATTTATGGTAAAAAAAATAAAAATGTATAGGCATTGACATATCCCAGACCTAAAAACATGTATTTCCTGCTGTTGAAAAGTTTGGGATTTTTAGTTTATATGAGTAACAGTACCTGAGATTTGCAAGCTAAAGAGACAAGTGTACGGCATTTTCCTTTATTGTGGGTGCCCACAATTATCAGCTATTGATACATAATAATGACTTTACCAAAGAAGCTAATAATGTGTCTGGCTGGCCTGATAAATTGTCATCTCTGAATGCAGCTTATTTTTATCCTAAAAAACTGCTGTGGACTTTCTGTAGAGTAACATCTCTGGTAGAATAATTACATGGGTATCTGTGGCCCATTTCTTTCCTGCTTCATTCATCCTGCCAGTATCATAGGTGGCTTGTGCATCATAACCTTTCTCTCAGAATTTCTAGGGGTTATCTTTCAGTTTTTACTTTATTTCCAATAGATACTGAGTTTTTGTCCATTTATTAAATCACTTTTCACAGGGCAAAGAGTTCTCCATTTTCTGATGTTCACTAAAAAGCTCAATGCTTGCAAGCTATAGGACTCCCATGTTGGCTCTACACCTGATGTGAGTGGTCAGGTAGTGTCTCTCTCACCAAGAAGAGGTTTTGGAAAGAAAAATAGGGTAGCAACTTTGGAGCAATGTCTAAAGAGCATGAAACTCAACAGGCTGGGACATACCTGAATGTGTCTCAAAGAGAAGATGTACCTTAACCAACTAGCATTAAACAAAACATATACCAAAGCAGCTTCAAATTTTAAATGAACAATAAACTATTGGCATGCCTTGAGATGTAAAATTGATGTTTTTTTCACAGATTGTGCTAGCTCTATCAGGTTACCATAACACAATTCAAACAGCTTATTAAAAGGCAGGCTAGCATCTTTCAACAATGCTGTTTGCCTAAATGTGGCAAGCTAAAACAGTTTAAAAGTGCCAGACAACCTTGTAACCACATATTTTAATCCTGTTAAATTTGATTTGAACAGAACAATTGAAAGACAAATCCTACTGCTAGAAGTAATGTATCTAAATGCTTGTCTGTAGAAATTTTTAGAGTTGCACTTGTAGAGAAGCATAGCTAAACTTGTTAGAGATCAAATCCCAGATAAGATACTAGGATGAAAGATCTGCCTAGAAGGTACTCCAGGGTAGTTGTCAACACATTCTCTCACTCTATAATAAATATGACATAGCTCATCCCTTAACAAAAAGCGAGCTAGTCTACCTCACATCTGAGAAGGACAAGGCAAACAAACAAGCAGCTGCCACGGGACACTTGCCATGCTCTAGAGTCACAGCAACTTGCTCAAGTGCCCGTATCCTAACATCTGTTTACTGACGAGCTCTTAGATGCTGACTGCACACGTAGTGTGATATCTGCAGGTACAGTTACGATAGCTAATAATAAATAGGTTTTGTGGTGAAGATGATCCCTTCTTTGTTCTCAGTAGGCTTGTTTATATTGTAACAAATACTCTATGAACATGGTTCTTCCAATCTTTCTCAGCCAATGGCGTCAGTTGAAGAACTTAACATAAATATATTTCATTATCATCTTTTACATAAAGTAAGATTTGTTCTTACTACCAGTGTTACTTATGCAAAAAAAAAGGCACTTAAAGAGTGTACATTTCTTTTGCATTGCAGTATTTGGCCATAGTGCAATGAACTTCAGTTGTATTCCTTAATTCAGTGAGTAGAGAGTATTACAGAATTAGCTCACCACTCACTGAAACCAATTCAGACAAAATTAAAAACATTCTTTTTTGCCATTCAACAGAAAAGAAAGATACTAACTTAAACCTTCACTGGGCCAGATCATTAGCTAATATAGCTGGAGCCTAGCTGTGTTTGTTGCAGCCAAGTTTGTTTTTCAACAGGTGAAGACCTCCCCCTACATCTGTAATACATGACCTGTCCATACTGGGTTTCTGGAGCAGACTTAAGTTCCTGCTAAGCTTAATTCATCTGCACTGTAGTAAGCTATGTCTGCACAGCACAGCTCTTTGTGACAATGTGCATTCTATTATCTATATTGAAAGCATATAAAGTTCAATGCTCATTAGGTCTTTGTTTATAACATTCTTATGGACACATCTCTACTCCATATTAGCTTGGAAGTTCTCCAGTCATCTCACACTGGTTTGTGTCCCAGCAGGACAGACCCTTCTGAAGCCCTCCAAAATTCTGATCTCAATGCTATTTAAAACAGCTGCAAACTGCCAGAACCTTCTCATCAAGGCTGCCCATAAACTGAATAGAGAAAACACTCCAGGAGTACCCAAAAGGCTTATTACATTATGGCACCCGGATACAAAAAAAGTAATGTGGAAAAAAAACCCAACAAAACCCAACAAAACCAAAAGCCACAAAACAAAAAAACCTTGCAATCTGCCAATAACAGGAGGAAGCCGAAAGTTGTGATCAGAGTTGAGGAGAGATACTTTATTTCAATATTGTAGACTTGGAATAAATTACCTTGAATACTATCCATAAGTCCCCCAACTCTATGGACACAATCCATAAGAACAGAATCCGTAATGATCCAGCACTTAACAAACCTGTGAGGAATTCCAGAAAAACCCCAACAAAATGTGCATTTAGAGATCTCTTAGAACATGAGAAGCAAACACAGATGGCTCAAAAATGCAGAGGATTCCTCTGGTCTGAGTAAGAGGAATTAGCCACTCTGAACTGGTTCTCACTTTGCTCAGGAATTGGCTCAAAGAACAATACCATAAAATTATGAAAAAGTACAGAGGCAATTTCTGAAGATCACCAACAGACATGCTGGCTTCCTCAAAAA
>NW_010176602.1:26456-37795 GCF_000695765.1 Mesitornis unicolor | reverse complement strand
GCTCTTCCAGGACAGCAAAACAGCTTCCCTGAAACAGTGCCTGGACCCTGCATTGAGGGCACTAAATCTCAGCTCAGCGCAAGCTGCTGCTTTCCTTGTGCTCCACAGTAAACCTCAACCCCAGCAGTAAGATCAGCCATTCTGGCACCCACCTCTCCAACATCAAAACTTAGCAGCATTGCAGCCCACAGGTTACCTGTGACAGCTGCCAAGCAACTGCAAAAAGCTTAATAAGATTCAACTTGTACATTAAGAAACTGCTTGCTTCTAAATTTTTGTCAACTGTATTTCAAAATATGATTTCATTATATTTGCAAGTCTAATAGTTAAATATCCTTTGGTTTTGAATTTTAAAAAATATTTTTCACGTAATGAATGTTTAATAAAAATTTAATATAAAAATCATATATACTTCACTATATGTAAATATGTGCAAAAATATTCTCTGAAATGTTATAGAATTAATAAGGAAAATATTATGACTTTAATAAAAAGTGCATTTAAAATTGCATAACTATATCCCTGTAGGCAAGTGGGAATATGAGGCACTGACTGCATGGTCCCTCCATTCTGCTCGAGGGATTCTCATGTTACGTACAGCATTCCAAAAACCTTGGCCCTTCTGCCTCTTAACCGCTGCTGAATACGTCTTTGCTTTCCACGGCCAGGGGAAGGAGTACCTTTTCAGAGAAACTAAACTCTCTGAATTAGAGTATGCATCTTCATGAGCTCAGAGAACCATAAGAATTTTCATGTTACTATTTTAAAAAGAAACATTAAAATATATTTTTGAAACATTTGCAAGATAAATAACATTCTCATGAATCCACACTGGGACAGATTTGCAAAGAGATCCTGTATTCATGTGGGCACCCCAGAAAAGCAGTAGGGAGCAGAGCACCCCACAGCGACTACATCTCTTCTGCAGAGCACCCCACTATCCTTCTTCATCTGTTACTACTGACAGCAAAGCTTGGAAACAGAAAGTATTTTACTACTCCTTCATCTTCTTACATCACTGAGAGTGGGGATCTAGCATAAAGTCTTTATTTTTTAATCCATGCCTTGTTATGATTCAAATAGTATGGCACCTTAGGAACAAGACGGTGCCACTGAAATAATTTCAGAAAAAATCCTTAAAAAAGGTTCAACTTAGCAAAGCTTAACCATCAATCTTCCAAAATGTACTCAGGCAAAAGGTAATCAACTCTGTGCATCATGTTAAAATAAGCAGAGAAGGAAACATTTTAATTAATGAACTTGAATGCTTGAATTCATCATGGGGCTTGCAGAAAAAAAAAGGAAAAAAAGACAAATTGCTCTTCTTGGTAAAGACCCCAAGGAAATAAAACAAACAACATTTAACAGAGCTCAATTTTCATTTGTCACTGAAATAATGAATACTAAAATAATAATTAAATTGCCTAAAGATTTCTATGGTAGCTGGCAATAATGATACCGTGAACCATGTAGTAAATTTTTCCTTTAAGATTCCTTAGCTGGAGGTATGTTGGTCTAGTGGACTGAAATAGCTATGGTACAAACCCTCTATTTTCCTGCTTGTATATCCACTGTACATGGCTGCCTAGGGGTCTGACTGGTGGGCCAGGAGCTCTGCCACTGCAATATCCTTTGACATTACCTTAAGCTGTACAGTTTTACACCACTTTGTAGGTCAGGCCAAGATACTTCTGCAATTAGACTGGTATCTAGACCAAGTTAATACACCCTACAAACAGTTGGGTAAAGCTCAGCCTGTCCTAACAAGTTTGGTTTTTTGTTGTTTGTTTTTTTTTCTTTCCCACTTAGAAGCATACAGAGGCCAAGCTTGGAAAAGACCAAAACCAACATCCATAGGTATGTAAGTGCTCTGGCACAGGGTGCTCCTCTTATCTCTCCACAGCAAAACTGGGACTCTGAGGCTAGCAGAGCATCAACAGCATTGTTGCAATACAAGTGACAGCAATGAAGAGATTAAAATATTAAGGAGGGAGAGAAAGGAAAAAACTAAACCAAATATTTTTCTGACATCAACCCCCTGGTTTTATGGGAGTGAAAAAATTTTTTGCTTATGATAGCTACTACTTTCACCATCACTAATGAAGATGCAACTTTTCTGCCATGGCATTTACCTTCTGTAAAATTACTCTGTCACTCATTACTTATGCTATGTAAACATTATACTCTCAAAGGTTAGAACAGAAAACCCACTTTCATGTTCTGGTTGGCATAACTCAAGAATTTTATCTCAAAATTATCTTGGAATAAGTTTATTCTGATGAATTGGATAGCATTTTCTGCTTTTTTTGTCTGTAGCTGCAAAAAACTTGTTGCTTAATCATAATGTACAGACTTCATAAAAGTCCTATGAAAAGCAATGAAGATGTTTTATTTAATACTAGAAATACTTTATGTATATTAAGCATATTTGTATCTATTCTTGCCAAATATTGTGCCAATTGCTGGTTTAGACTTGAAAAGCAGAGTAGTGAAAAAGTGAAAGCATTTGAAGATGGATTATATGTTGATTTACTCTTCATTTAAAGAGTTAGAAATCCACTGTGGGAAGAAACAAAAAGGTGAAGAAAGAAAATAAACTATTGACTACAGTAAATTGACAAAAAGTCAACATACTAAAATAGAAGAAATCTCAGCTACAATGTTATAGCAGGACAGATTCAAATATATGAAATAACCTAAGTAATCTAAGTGTGAAATGCTAAGAATATATACAAAATATCTGTGTATTTGAATAATCAAGCCATTCTTACAAGGCCAGTTCAATACTAAACTGCCATATAAGATCTTATTTTAATTGTAACTTGAATGTTTTAAGTGAGAATAAGGTATGAACAGACCTTATGTTGCCTTTTGCACATGATTAATTTCAGCCTTACAGTAAAATATAGAGAGAAACTGGCATTCTTTAAAATGTCATCCTGCTCATCCTGTTAGAGACAGCCACAAGCTTCTGTTAAAAAAAAAAAAAAGAAAATCTATATCCAATCTTTGCAGGTTTGCATTCATGGGAGGAAAAGGGAAGTGTAAATCAGTCAAAAAATTAAATGGACTAGAAAGAGAGAAAGTATGAGAATAAGACATCCTAGAATTAAAGAAGGAAAAAAAAATTAAATATAAATTAACCACGTTAGCTGCAGCAGAGACAACCAAGTGCCCCCGCACAGAGCTAGGCAGTGCTTGCTTGCGGTCAGCCCCCAGCACTTGTTTCCTCTGCTCCTACTAGCACCAGCCTCAGGTCCACTGCCAGGATGCCTTGCAGGTCCACCCCACTTTTTTTTGCCCCTTCCAATAAAGACCCCCATTGCATTCATCCCAAGTAGATGCTGAGTTGGGCTGTCTTGGAAATGGCTCCTTCTCCAGTGTGTGGTATAGGAGGTCACCTGCGAGAGCCTTTCGTACCACCTGGGCTTCCTAATTCCCCAGCAACCTCAACTTCCTTTGCTAATTTTCTGCCCAGTGGTGGGGGCAAAAATGGACCTGAAAGTAAAAAACCTGAAAGTAAAAACAAAGTTTTTACCACATACAAATAACATCCATCTGAAACATTCTGATAAAAGCTTTCTATCTAAAACCAAGTGTTCTCATCAACTCATTTTAAGTGCCAGAACTGTTGCCAATTACTTTCATTAGGAGGACTGCAGAATTAGTAATCTAATTTTCCAGATCATAAAAACCTCCCTGGACTGCACCAAAAGATGTATTTGCTTTACTCACTCCATGAATCCTTCTGTACTTGTGCCTCTGCATTCAGAGAGAACTTTGCAAGTTCAATCAAGATATTTTAGAATAGAATTTGAGACCAAAATGCAACTTGGCTTCAAATAATCTGGTTTCACTGTGATATTCTGACCTTTCTTATTTCATGTGGCAGAAAGAGCATGGTAGTCTCCCAAAATACAGAGCCTGAAAAAAAAAAACAAACAACAAATCAACCAAAAAAACCCCAAACAAAAACACTGCAAAAGAACTCAGATAAATTTAGATGATCACCTGGGCAGTCCTACTTTGCAGAACTTTGTGAAGTCTGTACCTTCCTTCATGGCAAAACAACATTGATGAGGAAATTTTGACCCTAAGTCAATGGATACATTACTGTGACTAAACAGAGTCAGGATTTCACTTGTAATTTAAGTCTACATATTTTTGTTTATTGACACACAATAACAAAATAAAGGAAACCTAATGAAAGCAGTGACTTGCTGTTTCTGGGAACACTTTGGGGAATACTTTGAACTATTAAGTCCTTTCCATACTGGTCTATACCTGTTACAGCAGAATAAGCAGGGTTCAATGCTTAATATTTCTTCTCTTTGAAACATCAGTTATTTTATAGATAACAATTTCAGAAAATATATTATTAGATATTTCCTATAAATAAAGATCTACAACACAAGAGGAACTGACGATCCTACCTGTTGATTTACAGAGCATTCAGGGTAGCACACGAGCAGGGAGCATTCAAACGTAGTGAAAAATCTGAGGCCGTTTTTGTGAAGTAACACTCGAGAAATCAAGGCACAAAAATCAATGAAAAGACCACTAAGTTTCCATGGGGATTTTCATGGAACAGTGAAATGGCATTAAATTCCTACAGCTTTATTCCTCTTACACCTCAATCACCAAAAAATCTTTGTGCTAAGAATACTGATGAAAGAATGGCAAAACGTGCGTATGTACAGTCACATACAATGCTAACAAAGCAAATTATCTAACAAGTCCATAAATGAATGCTCAGATATTTCAGATAATCGGGTAGTATGGCTTATGGAAATTAGCATAGTTTCAACATGTCCTCCATAACAAGAACAACACCACCACCACCATCACGTTTTTTTCCCATTTTATTTGTGTAGACTTTAATGTATCAGATTTTTTTCTTCAGACTAATAGTTACTGCAGAAAAACATAAAACAAATATGCTGTTGCTTACAGCAACCACCTACTGATTTTACAACATGGAAAAGTTTCAGATTGCCATTACTTAAGAACTCCGTGTGTGGGTGTATTTGTTTAGGTGTAAGAGAAAGCTTAATTAATCAGTCAAAAGTTTATCAGCAAACACACCTACCATTATTAAATTCTGCTACAAAGTTGAAATAGTAGTAAAGGCAGGAAGATTTAACTTTCATCGGGTTACACCTAATTCAGTTATAATTATAAGTATAATAATAGTCAGAAATCAGATTTTAAAATACAACTGTGAAACACAAATTTTAACAAGTGTCAATCCCGAAAGTTTTGAACTGATATTAAATCAACGCCTTGTGCCCCATGTGGCTCTACTGCTCAGAAATTGTGAAACAGAAGTAGACTTAATGTCCTCTTTTATTTATTAGATCTATATCCTTCTCAAGTCATCTTGTACAGGAAGAAGCATTTATTCTAAATGGAAAATAAACAACTTTGTTTTCAAATTATGAAATAGGATTTTTTAAAAGGAAAAGGACTCAAATGAGTGCAACAATGTACTTTTCAGAATAAATGTAAGCTCATTCAGCAAAACATAATAAAAGTTACTGTCTTTCAGCCTATTGCATCTGAAGTGACTACATGAACAAATCTTCAAGACAGCCCAGCTTGTGCACCTTTGCAATGGAGTAATGTGAAAGAAGAAACTCCTTTTCTTTCCAATGCATTTCACCTAATCACAATATCTACTCCTTTTTTAAACTGTTGGTTAGGAGTAAATAAAGTGCACACCAAAGAGTGTACTTGAAAGCATAAAACACTAATGCTGCCAGAAGAAACTGCTGTACATATCCCTCTACCCCAGCCATATGTTCCCACATAGATATCTTTTGCCTTTGCTCTAGTACACGCAGTCTCAATCTACACGGTAAAGCAGAATGGGAAATGATTCAAGTGAAACCTAGGGTGTGCAGGACTAGCAGGGCCTCTCACCTACCTAACAACTTGACCACACAAGTGCTTGGCCTCCTAGTAAGAGCAGGCAGGCGGGCCAGGACACCTTCTTCAGCACTAGCAAGGCCCGTAGGTCTGCAGAATCACAGCATTATCGGGCTGAAAGTAGAGCTGATGGAAAGCACCATCTTCTGGAGCAGGAGAGGAACTGGGCTGTCCCCTCATGGTGACACAGGCTGCACAGAAAAGATGCCAAAGCTGCCACTGAGGCAGCACAGCTCAGCACCTAGCGGTAATTCCCAGGTGGACTAACAAGCTGTGCGTCACCAGCCTCCTCACTGCTCCGTCTTGACCCTGGCTCTCTAGGCTCAGAAGAAGACAATTCTGATACAACAGAAACAATCAATTCCCTTGTCCTTTCATACATCCTCAGGTAGATTTATAGATTTTGGTTATACTTCCAAGAAATCAAATAGTGCCAGTGGTTTTGTACCAAGGGGACACTTTCAAAAAAGAAAGCAATCCTTCCAAACAAAAAACAAATTACTAATGGAAGGAAATTGTCCAGTAATTGCTTTGGAAGGGAACCAGTGAAGGTCTTTGGAACAATAATACAGGCTGCCCATAAAAACAGCTAGAACATTAAAATGCTATCTCAGTAAGTATATCCAAAATTATCATCTATTTTCCCTCTCAAGAAGCCTGATTCTAAGCAGGTATAACTTGTCATACCTCTGCAGCAATTCTAAATTAGATCAGCTGAAAATTCAGTCCTTGAATCCTAGAAGTTCATGTCTGAGAAGAATGGATATGTGAATGGAATTCCATATATTTCTGAGAACATCAGCATTTTGGCTAGAAACAGAGCTGGTTTCTAATGCTGCATTTCATTAGTAAAGCTAAAGGAAAAAAAATAAAACCCAATGACTGCCTCATGAAAAATTAGGAGAGAAGTATTTTATAAACCTTTGTTAGTTTAGCTGTTATGAGGCTATTGCATAAGTACCCCATACTAATTTTACTGGCTCATAGCACGTATAATTTGAAAGTATTATGTTACCTGCATAAACCATACATATGGTTCAGAATGTCAGCGTAATCTGTCTGTGGGAGAGGTAATGTATGGTTCTGGAATAGAGATGGCATACATAAATTATGCAAGGTATTTTCTAATCCCCACAATATTTCAAGGAATGGGACAACCATTATGTAACAAGAAATGTCTCCTACACCTTTCTGACAAATGGGACACAACCATTATTGCTTTTCCCTGTTCCTTCAGGGCAGGTCACTCACTCAGTTCACTACTGTAATGTGTCACTAATTCCAAAGGCTTCATCATTCATTCAGGTTTCAGCATTTCATTGTGGTGAAAAAAGTTACCTTTTCCATTTGCTTCATATGAACTTAATTACTTTTTACCATGTGAGTGCCAAAGGAATAAGAAAGTCATCTAGATGAAGTTTACAACAGTGCATGTGATGAACGATTTTGTTTGTAATATCAAATGGCTATTCCCTTTTTCTTAAAAGTTGCCTTTGAACTGCTGTGGAACATTCAAAACATCTTTGGCTCATAATCACACAAGGACAGATTTGTAATGAGACCCAGGAATAGAAATAGCTGCATCAAGTGGCCAACTGCCACAAGCTCCCCATATCGCTCTGCACAAGTCATTTGATTTCTCTGTACTTCAAGTTCTCCCCTCACTTGACTGACTGACAACAGCATTATTTACTTTCTTTAGAACTAAATTCAATTAAAAGGTATGACTTTTGGCTGATACCTTTAAAGTAAGTGTATTTAACATTTAAATTATGAGTTTGACAAGCCAGAAACATGATTTGACAGTGAAAATACTGTTACACTGTTATTTCTTCAGAAATTGGTATGTCCAGAAGCACATACAGGCCTATGGATTGAGACTTTGTAAAAATGTGTTCAAAATAAGTATATCAAACAGCACAGCAATTCATATAAGAATATGAAAATCCCATTTTTACCAATGCATTTCAAGAACTCTCTTCTTGACACCAGTTGCTTTAGTTGGACCAAACCATTTCAGTTATGCTGTACTACTGCATACAACAGGCTCCAGGGGAGACTAAAAGAAACAATATTTCTAGCTTTCGCAGTGACAATTCACACTACTAAATATGAAGCTAAATACAGACAGAAATGAAGACCAAAGGTCTTTTCTAATCTTAGTTGAACTTTTTACCTTGAGTATATGTTCAATGTTCACCAATGACTGAAGACATGATCTTCAGCATAAGGAGAAAAATGCCACTGTCCCTGCAGATTTTGTAGTGACAAGGATTCATCAGGTGTGTTATGATTGTGTGTCACAGCTGCCAAGATGATGAAAAACCTTTGCATTTTAAGAGGCGCTGCATTTTAGGTTTATTTGGATATGCCATCATGAAGACTGAAGAAGGAAAAACGTAATCGAATACTTGGTTTATTTTTCTCTAACTAGAAGACAGCAAAAATATTTATTTTACCTTTTATGTTTTGTATTTATTATTTTTAATTGCTGTTGGTAGGAAATGAGAAGATTAACATAAGGACATTATCCCCACCAACATACACAAATTCTAATTAGCTTCTGAGAATCAGAATACTTTTAAAGCTGACTCTTTTGTCAAGCCATACATTGTTTTAAAAACATTATTTCTGGTTCAGCTAACCTATTTCTTGGGCCAACTGCATGGGATATAGGTTTTTTTTCTCCACTTCAGATATCTTCTAAAGGGAGTCATAATTTGTTGACTTGTGCTCATCATACTCAAACAGTTATACAGATATAATATTCATACTGCTATTTCTGCCAATTTATAACGCAAAAGTCAAAATACACATTCTATAATTTGTTGAATCTTCTTAATCACTCCAAGCTAGCAATAACCATGATAACACAGCTATGCCATGTATTTCTGCATTTGCAAAGCAAATGTAAGAAGGACGGAACAAAGCACATGGCAAAAGGTGACTGGACTCCATCAGCTCAAAGAGTTTAGAAGATCATCATAGCACTTAAATCGTGGTACAACAAAACCACATGCAAGTGTCTAGAGACTGCACTCTAATATAATGCACACATATAGATCCAGTTCACTGAAGCATTACAAATCAAAATGCAATCAATTTCTTGTGCTTAAAGTGCCCTATGAGGAACTGAAAGGTTAATGAGCAAGGTGGCTTTAATTGCTTTTTTTTTTCTAAATACCTGGCCCATAAACTAAACACAACTGCCTTTAAAAGCACCATATTCCAAAATTTCTATAGTAAATGTTCTTCTGTTGAAATTTTCTATTTGTGGAACTGGACTATAAATAGGGATATATCTTTAATAGGTTGCAGGCACCATACTCTTTTCAAATATCCTGACTTTGCTAGAGGCTATAATGACAAGAGTGAAATAGCTTATATACCATTGGGAGCAATTTGTCGGTGCAGTGCACGTGGTCTAGTGTTTTCCTGTTGTAATTAGTGACTAGTGCATGCTCACTATTACCTTACGTTACTGTAGTAATTCCAGATTCAACCATATGTCTACTGACAAGCGGACTGTGTCTGTGTGTGTCTACGTTTGGATAACGCACCTTCTGTAAATTCTTCCGGTATGTCCTTTGCTATTTATTTCATGTTTCAAACAACAGTCTTGAACTGGCAGTGTCAGCAACACATGTTTTTGACATCAGTGAGAACACAGACAAGAAGTATTTATGTCATTTTTCCCCTTCTCAGATTAAACAGGCATAAAAATTGTCATGTGTAGAAAGTCATAGGAGAAAGAGAAAGTTTTAGAAAACTTGACTTAGATGAAGGTGTGAAGATGAGAGGTTTTATGTTACCAGAGTTAACACCTTAGGCATCATTCCACTTAAGAGAAACAAATATTTTTTCACATTATAAATTACATAGGAAAATCTTACACGTATGTATGGGCTCTCAAAAATAAATAGAGCATTTTTTTCCTCCTTTGGTGGCAAGATTGCGTGATGCATTTCACACCAAAATTTGTGCTCTGCCTTGTTCAATTATAGTCAGTGACAAAAATCCAACTGCGTTCACACAGAAGCAGTATTAAGCCTGATCCACATAAAACTTATTTTCTCACTTTTACTGGATGGACTCCAATAATCTTAAACAATGATCACTTTAAAAATGTTACAACTGCAGCTTTCATCATTAGAAGCCATGTGCTGTACACTACACTCACCACTTACGGAAGATCAGGCTCATGAGGTGTGACAAACAGCAAGATGCAGAATTTCGCAGTGGGAAAGGGCACACACCTGTGCAGTGCCCAACCACTATTTGGGCAAGACGCTCTGCTGTGTAGATAAACCAGTTTTTATGTCAAATGAGAAAGAGCAAAAGTGGGAAAACAGTGGGAGGAGGCAAGATGAAGCAGCTAGCATTCAACAGTACTGCCAGAGCCCTGTGAACTCAATGCGAAACTCACACAGTGACTTCATGCTTCACAAGCCTGCATCCCCTCCTGAACTATGCTGTGCTACTGCAAACTCCATCATTTCCATTGACTCTGAAGCAAAGAACAATATGCTGGCTCTAGTAATAGTGGCAGAAGTCTTCCAGCAATATCAACCATCTCTCTAGCTACATCTTGGGCAAATTTGAGGTCAATTTAGTGCTCGAACTAACTTTAAGCAAATAAAGAAATGATGGGTTAGATTATTTCATTGGTAGCATCCAACAAAAAGTATTTTCTTTCTCAGGAGTAAGTAAAAAAAAAAAGATATCTAAATATAAATTAAGTGCTGACATTTTCTTGCTTATCACTTTCAATGCCTAAAGATCCCTGTGTGAAGACCCTTGGTTTCAGGTAGAAAGTGTTCCTCCCACCTGACAAAAATCTCCATATAAGCAGAATGCTAAGCACATCCTCACAAGCACCATCAACCCTTCTAGGATAGAAACACAACTGCTTTGGTATGATGCGAACACTGGTGCCATATTCTTTAGGTAGGAAGAGAACTCCATGTGTTTTCTCAAAAATTTGGCCAGACCAAGCAGCTGACTGTCACTTTTAAAATACTGTTATATTTCCTTACACCTTATTTTTTTACTATGTAAAAGAAATTTAGGCTTGAAGAGAGATAATATTTACAAGGGAAATGATAAAAAACCTGAACTCAACAACTTTCACCTCAACATGAAGAATGATGAGGCTGTGAAAGACAACATACACAATTTTTTGTCAATAACATAACGATTTAAAAGCCTTTTCCCCAGGGCATGGCATCTTTTCCTAGCTGAAAGGGCAAGCCTAGACTATTGCAACATTTAACAGCTGATGAATGACCTTGTTCTCACACTTGTTATAGGGATTGATCATGTCCAATTAATTCCTAGAAGAAATCAATTGTTCTTACCTAGCTCATTTACATTAATAAGAAAATATTAATTACTTCACTGTCTATAAGTAT
>NW_010176602.1:19521-26425 GCF_000695765.1 Mesitornis unicolor | reverse complement strand
AAAGAGTGGTTCCATTTACATTTCAGCCTGCTGGTATTTCAAGAGGATTAATTATCCCCTCTTATAAGAGCAAAACAAATAAACCTGCACAATTTTTCCATTATTCAGTCTTAAAATCAAGTATTTCTCTATGCATTTAACTGACAACTGGATCATATAACAGTCTTGTATTGCTGGCTTGTTTTTATGGGCATAATTTTTATTATACACTACAGAAAGCACATAATCATTTTCTTCCATTGCTAACTTTATGTTGAGAGAAGCACTATGTACAGAAATTCAAGACCACAATTACGATTTCCTGTTCAGATAGTCATAAAATCTAACACGCCATAAGAGGAACAGGGATACAAATGTACAGGTAAAAACCAGTTCATATAATTTCATTCCTGGAAGCAATCTTTAGGAAAACATTCGAACTGAATCTTTGTGGTGGGATTTAAAACTCATGATGACTGCCAAAAACTTAAATAACTCTTTATCAGATGGTGGGATTAGCCTCTTTGTGAGCTATGCACTATGAATAGCGCACGTCTGAGCATTCATTCTGGACCTTCTTTCCAGAGGGAGAAATATAATAGGAAGGTGCACTTCAAGACAAAATTCAGAATTTGATTGCTATATTCTCTGTTCAGTGCATACTGCTATAATTTCTGGTAAAATGTCCTAGTTAAGGGTTACAGTAAAATGATCACATAATACTACAGGAATGTATCATGTAATAGAAAAGGAATTTAAGAGCTGAATACCTAATATTATTAATAAAACAGGTCTGTGGATAGAGACAGTGAGGGGATACAGTTTATATTATTACCTGGTTCTACACTAAATTAGAGAGCTGGTAAAAGCTGGTAAAAGAATTGCAAGGACAAAATAGACTCTCAATAGGATTTTTCAATTGGAAACTTTTGAGTGGGTAGCACAACAGTGGGTATTTATTCTCTGCGTCTCTCTTTGCCTCTAGGAATAGCCCATGAGCGTGGATTCTGCTTCTGGATCGGGCAAGACTCTGCTGCCACCCTCTGTGGTATCCAAGATGATTCAAAACACTAACTAATATTTAAAATGCCACCCACTCTAATTAAAGATATAAGGACAAAGATTTCCGCTTGTGAAAGAACAGACACAACAAAAAATTATTAGGATATAATTAAATATGGAATTTTTTTTTAATATGGAATTAGTACCTCTAAGGTATTGACACACAAGGAAATTAAGTGGTGCTGGTAAATGAATTACTTCAATACTCAAGTAGTAGCTACATTACCACACCTTACATCTTTTAAGGCTACATTTAAAAAAATATAAAAGAGAATGCATCTTAAATATGTGTTTATCTCTGGTCTAGTTAATTGCCACAGACATTTTTTTTTTCCTGAGACACACTGCCTATCATCTCTTAATCTGAAATTCAGTATTAGTGATTAATAGAGTCCGACCTGTTTGGTCAAAATAACATTTAATCCCTTATTAGACAGATACAATACTGAAAGCAAAGAGCTTATGAGGATTTATATTAATTACTAACTGATAAAATACTATTTTCCCTGACCACAGTTGTGATTATTCAAGTCTGTTTTACACCAGGGCAGATGAGATATTGTTCTTTTGCTCTCACCTCTAACAGTGCAACCCCTATTTAAATAAGCACAGTTTCCAACCCTGCACACACAGCTACATTTCTCATTCACTATCTTTAATATTCTTACCTGTTAAAACATTGATCCAAGTGGTCATTAGGGAATGCAAAAAGGTTGAGTGCTTTAGCAGAGCAGCCAACATCAAAACAAAAGTCTTTTTAATTTTTTTTTTAATCACAACATTCACAGACCCAATGCTGCCCCCAGTAGTAGCAAAGCTGCTCAGTGTTCATGAAAAGGAAATCTACCCTTTCTCCAGAGTCTTCAGAAGGGAGCAGTTTTCTGCCTTTTCTCCTCACCATCTCCACTTCCATTTGATTGACCTAGTTTCCTGTAACTCTGCCAATCAAACTAAATAAGCTTCTCAAGTGGATCATTCCCATGCTAGTGGTGTCTCTTTGCCATATTCTGTACAGTGATGGTGTGGGGTCTTCACAGGCACTCTGCAATAGGTCATTCATCCAGACACTTAACAAGGAATAGAATTTACCTTTAAATCTCCCATTTTTTTCAGAAACAGCAGACCTAAAATTAGTCATACAACTTTAACTTAGCTTTCTAGTTAAACAGTACCTGAAAGTACTGCCATATGACCAAAATATTAGACTGTCTCCATGACCTAAAAAGTATACACACAACAAAAAGCCACTCATCATTGACATTGAAGAACAAGAACATTAGATCCTTATTCACCTAACTGGGGGGGGTGGAAGAGACCTGCCATGCAAAAAGAGAATTCATTTCAATGCATTGTTGGACTTGACATTTTGACTGGACACTGAATTTAACACATTCTTTCACTCCAAATCAGGTTCACTCATCTGAATGGTACCAATATGCTTATATTTTTTCCAACACGAACAATCTATTCCACACTATTTATCTTTATTCTAGTATCTTGATACATACTGCAAATTACTAGAACACATAATCTGTGTTCTTCTAGATTTTGCTTAGAATCATAGAATGCATCAGATTGTAAGGGACCTCATCTAGTTCATCCCCCCTGCAGTGAGCAGGTACATCTTTAACTAGATCAGGTTGCTCAGAGCCTCATCAAGCCCGATCTTGAATGTCTCCAGGGATGGGGCCTCCACCACCTCTCTGGGCAACATATTCCCGTGTTTCACCACCCTCATAATAAAGACTTTCTTCCTAATGTCTAATCTAAATCTACCCTGCTCTAGTTCATTCCTCCTACGTCCTATCACTACATGCCCTTGTAAACAGTCCCTTCCCAGCTTTCTTGTAAGCCTCTTTCAGGCACTGGAAAGCTGCTATAAGGTCACCCCAGAGCCTTCTCTTCTCCAGGCTGAACAATTCCAACTCTCCCAGCCTGTCTTCATAGGAGAGATGCTCCAGCCCTTGGATCATTTTTGTGGTCCTCCGCTGGACCAGCTCCAAATCCTTCTTGTGTTGAGAGCTCCAGAGCTTGACACAGTACTTCAGGTGGGTCTCACCAGAGCAGAGAATCAACTCTTAATCTGCTGATCATGCTGCTTCTGACACAGCCCAGGACGGGATTGCTTAGTAGGATTATTACAAGGTAACAGACACCTCACAAGAAAAACAAGAAAAAAAAGCAACTTAGTATCTAGATACCTCCTAGTATGTCACTTGTGCAAAGTTACAATACTGTTTGACAAAAGGTAAAATATTTTCCTTTTACTACTTTCTTTAAAAAAAATATCAGTTGTAGCAAAATGCGTAAGTCTTAGCTATTTATTGGGGAAGTAAAATCCTACTGATTCACTGTATTAAAGAAGATACCTCAATCCTTACCAATCTTCTGAAATAGAAATATAACAGTTTCTTCAGTCATAATTTTAATACAGAAAATAGCAGAATCTGTTTCTCTTTATTAGTAAAAAGAGGAAGAAGGTAGTGGGAGAAACTGTAGACTGTCATATTTAATATATTACTCCCCATGACAGTTGAGATTGTTTAGGTCAAGAGTTTGCAAATTTAGGCTGTAAACCTCAGCACAGAAGCACAAGCTGCAAATATTGTACACAGAGGGAGGAGGTTACAGACATCATACTTTTTCCTTTCCTGTTTACACTTATCAAAAACGGAGCTCAAAAAAAATCTTAATTGTTATTTGCATAACTGGCAAACTTGACAAGCATGCTGAAATAACAGGGGACGTGGACTGATGCATTTATTTCAATAAATGCCATATGGATTTTGGAATTTGGTAATCATGGATCTGGCACCTCTTTATAATGTATTTGGGACAGACTGGAACATTTCTGCAAAATTGCTATAACCAGGTGCTTCTGCCCTACTGAGGCTAAACTACTTTTTACTATCCAGGTTTCCTATAAGGAGGACAGAACTGGAAATCAAGTATATATGGTCTACACTGGCCCATCTCTTGCTTCGTCCTCCCCAATTATTTCTTTACTTTCTTAATGTCACACTGAAGAGCCTATTACTTCCTAGCTACTGCAGTAGATTATTCTGTAGCTGCACTTAGCTATTAAAAAGATGTAACATTAAATTATTTGGAAAGAAGACATCTGTCTTCTGAACTGACTTTTATAAGTGAGAGCTTAAGTTTATCCAAAAGTAAGATTTCAAATAGTGCAAGTATGGATTTCCTGCAGGCATCAGATTTATCCTAGAAATAGTTAAAAGCTTCTAAAAATCTTAACTCACGGTCAACACGCTGAGTACGTTAGGAAACATATCTACCCTGACATGACGTAACTGTCATCAAAATTTGTCACAGAGACTCAGGTACCTGGGAACAGTACATTTTTAAATAGTTGAGAACAATGATCCCTCACTAAGAGAGGGAATGCCAGCAGCTTCTACTCAACTTTTCCCATTAGATCTCCACGCAGAAGGAGGAGCACTGATATTTGTTACTGTAACATTTGTAACATTACTGCAACATTTGCTATTCACCCTCAACATACAGTCGGGAAGAAAGGATCGACTTTGACTAGTATCTTTGGGTATATCATTCATCAGGAACCTCTGATAGCAAAAAGTAATTTAACAAAAAAACCCCAACAACTCTTATGCCTGTTAAAAGCGTTAAGAGCAAGCTCAAGTGCAGAGTTTCCACACCAAATGCCAAAACTACATAACACAGGGAGCTGTGGCTAGACAACGTAAGTTCAAACTTCATGCTTTATACTTCTAAGCAGTTTTAAAAACTTACAGTGTTCATATTCTTTTTGATACTACAGAAATACTGACTCAGTCCTGAGATCCACTGACATGGTGCTCTCTGACCATCACCACAAGTTTCAGAAGTTGGGGCAACCCCATTTAAGAAAGAGTAAGAAGACTGCCAGAGCTGTAGCTTTTAGCATATGTTAATCTGCAGATCTCCATAACTTTACTGCCTTACTGACAAGGTGTAGCAAGGAATCCAAAGAAAACAGTCATATTTTTTATATAAGATTAGCAGCATGTCCTTCTAACTATTTAAAGTGTGCTACCCTTGAGTATCTCTTTTGATTTAGAAGTGATGAAAGACCAAGAACTTATGGATGTCTTTATTTATTTCCATACAAGTTAGAATAGGCATTATTTCCTTTCCCTGGATAAGCAATATTCATCCCCTTATACTAATTGCTTACATTTCAAAATCATGAGATCCCTCCCACTCTAGTTTTGTGGAACAGAAACATCTGCCATAGTAGTATACACTATTTTATGTTGTAATACAGGCTATTACTCTAATTGGCTTCAGTTCAGTTTATACCTTTTAATGTCTTTGCATACATTTCACCCATCTTCCTCAGCTATCTTCTCTCTCTACCACACTACATGTTTTGGTAATACCAACTTACAGAGCTAAACAGACACATGTTACCTCATTTCAAATGAGTGATAAGGCAATACAGAAACTACCCTGATCAAGTTTTGTTCACAGAAACTGATTAAACATAAAAGAATGAAGAAAAAACAAGTCATGTAATAAAAAGAAGTCTGTTGCTCATTCCTTTTCTGTTCCACAAAACAAAAATAAAAATAATGTAACTGATTACAGGGAAGGAAGGGAAGAAAGCCACACAGAACACCCTACATTTTACTGCCATTTTCTTAGGAAATACTTGTGTACTGTTATATAATATAGCAACTAATAAAGACTTTCAAGTATAGAACTTTTCAATAAGCTTTCTAGTTGGCTTTCTATCACCTCCACTTCAACTTGGGGGCTACATCATGTGCAAGAGCTACAGTAGCATGAATGTGGCCACAGAGCAGCCAGCCACTACTAAATTAACCCCAAATATGGGGTTTTCATGTTTGAAGCACCTTTGAGATTTTGGTCAGCCCCCAATAGCTAGAGATAGGACAATCATTACCATAACTGAACTGCAATTTTTCCTAAAGGAAAAATTATTTATTCTGCATTTGAAACAGAAAGCATTTTATTAGGTGAGCAGCAAGTAATGAAGAGATATTTCCTGCAGTGACCAAAATTAACAGTGCAATTACAAAAAAGCACCAGGCCTCCCTGAATGACTTCACATGCAGTCAGAAACGGTGTGATCAGCAGTCACATCAACACTTGCTTTTCAACCAGAAGTGAGGTACATTTTCTCGCCTTTCATATCAAATAGTTAAGTAGATTCGCTGGATTTCAGAAGTTTTCATACTGCTTCTGCGTTCATGCATTAGTGCTCTGCTTCTTTCCTCAGATACTTCTCTATCTCCATCAGTAAGTCAGTCCATACACTTAGGCCATGAACCTTGAAGTCTCCATCCTGCGCCTTCAGGAGTTTCAGAGCAGCTTGGGTCTGTCCTCTGAGCAGTACAGATCCCTGACAGAGGCAGCAGAAGCGCTCCCTCAGCTCCTCCCAAGCCAACTCAGCTTTGTCAAGACTACTTTTAACCCACCGGCCCTGCAAGGGGTCATAGAGCAAGTGGCTCCCCCAGCTGGTTAAAAGGTCCAAGTAAGGTTTGCTTAACCGGGAATAGTGACCAGCAAGGGAGCCAAGAAGCGAGCCTGGGAGGAAGAGACAGAAGGCAGAAAATCGCTCCAGGTTCCCCAGCAGCCAGGAAAGTAGGAGTTCAGCAACACATTCAGCTCCTGTTCCACTCGCCTGGTTTCCATCTAGGCTGTTCTCCTCCCGACTTCTGCCTCCGGCCTTCTCAGCATCACTCCCCTGCCCCAGCAGCAGCAGCGCCGCTGCCACCACCTCGAAGGCCCGAGACTGAGGGAGCTGCTCCAGGACACCGGCCAGCCACTGTAGCCGCGCCGCGGCCTCCCCAGCCGCCTCGGCCTCCCGCCCCTCCTC
>NW_010176602.1:6983-19241 GCF_000695765.1 Mesitornis unicolor | reverse complement strand
CCGCCGCAGCCGCCGCCCCAAGGCCTCCCGGAGCCGAGGCCGGGTACGGAAGCGGTCATGCAGGTGCTGGAAATATCGGGCCCACTCTAAAGCCCTGTCCAGGGTCAGAGAGTCCCAGTCCCGTACCAGTGGGGAGCGGGAGACAGCCAAGAGCACAGGCAACTGCTCCACCTGTCCCAGCACGGTCTCCATAGCTGCTAGCCCCCGTCTTGGCGCCACCAGTTTGAGCAGAAGTCCCGCCTCCTGCTGGGAACAGAAACCAATCCGAAGTGGGGAAGGGAGGGATTTATAACTCTATTGGCTGAATCTGACGTCAACCCGATGCGGATTAGTTTTCCGTTAAAGGAGACTTTAACCAGCCTCTTCCATCAGTCATTTGTGTCTCATCCCTCAGAGAAGGGTGGGTGATGAGCTGGATTAAAGCATTAAAAAATGAGTAGGATTAAGATATTAAAAAACAAACAAACCAACCAGCTGAAAGGCTTACAATAATATTCCTAAATACCTCTTAAAAAATAAAACTTTTCAAGAGCAAATATCCCCTGCCTTACATTTGGAGATATTTCTCAATTTCTGTTGTACAGAGGTCCCTGGAGAGCAGCCATGGCCAAGCTCAGCATGGAGCTGGGCTGGTTCCGCAGTGCTACTACTAGCTTGGCACCCTCCCAAGGCTGAACCTAGCTCAGCCCACACAGCTGGGCTTGGCCTGCTGACCTACCAACTAATGGCTTTGTGGCTCATTAGCAGTTTCCCTAGGGTACCCAGCCTTCCCCAGTGTACCTGTGCTAGGCCTCTGGCTGCCTGCAGAGTTAATGGCTGACTCCTGCTCTGGCCTTCTGGGTGCTAATGCAGCCAGGGTTTCCCGCATGGACACCCCCGAGACAGCATTTCTATGTAGTGAGAAGAGGTGGCTCCTTCTCCCTTACCTGCCTCTGGCAGCTGAAGGACAGTTTTACATGGCAGGCTAGAGGTATTAGACTTAGCTTGCAGGTTGCAGCCTGTCGGTTAGAGCAACCATTCCCAGGTGCTTTCTTTGCATCTTGAGGGCTTCTGCTAAGCTGGAAGATGGGCCCTTTTACCTCTATCATCATCCTCATGGCAGATGTGCCATGCTGAGCACGGTGTGGTAGGGAGCAGGCCAGCTTGGCTTCTGGCAGCTTCCACAGGTACCCCGTGCTCTCCAGCTCTTGAGGGGGTGAAGCAGTGGCAGGAAGGTGGCAGGGTGCTGGAGCTGGTAGGTTTGGAAATGGCTGGGTGCTCTCCAGGGAGTTCATGGACCCTGTGATATTATTCTGGCCACTGAACAAGTATGGAGGCAGTGGAGAGGCCTGGTTAGCCCCTGGAGCTGTTGGCTAAGCCTTGAGCTGGGCTGCAGGACAGTGCTGGCTGCAGCAATGCTGGGGCAGGGGGAGGGCTGTCACTAGAGCCGAGTCTGCGGAGGAGCATTCCCTCCTCACCCACGCCTGGGAGGACTTGGCTCCATGACCAATCCCTTGGGTGATGGTAGTGAGGGATAACACAAATCTTGCTCGTTGAGCAGCTACTTGGGTAAGGGCTTTCTGAAAGGCAAGAGCAACTCCAGGCAGAGTAAATGAGGTTTGACCGGAATTTATTGCAGGAGCCAGCAACAGAAAGCAAACTATCATGCTGTGAGCTACCACAGTGTAGGGTAAAGCATAACACTCTTCCTCTTATGCAGAGCTCTTGTTTTCTTTCATACATCTTAGTGATGGAATTTGTTTCCTCTGGGTTTGTTACCTAAATGAATTGCATTTTTGGGTGATGGAGTAAGTGTGCATAGACTCTTGATTGCAAATATATTTAGCTCAGATAGTAATGGATGCAGGTCTTGTAGCCTCTGAGTTACACCAGACTTCAAACTAACATGCGTGAAAGACAAGAAAGAGGCACACAACTTGCTTCTACTGCTTTCTTCTTTACCAAGGAAAACTGAGGTGGGTGAATAGTGCCACTGAACCCACTAGACTGCCAAGCCTTGCTAGGAACATGCTCAAACCTTGTCTCTTGACCACAGACTCCTTCCCTAAAGGTAACTCCTAGCTGTTGGTGACCAGCTTATCTAATTCACATCATGCTTCCAAAAAAAAGCAAAAGAGAGAATAATAAAATTCTAGGAGTTAGATACTAGTCTCCCCTCTTCAAACCCTTTCCTGAACTGCCCTGGATGGTTGTTCAGGAAATATCTTTCTCAAGTACTTTTAGGAAAACAGAGCTCTCATCTGAGCTCTTACCCTGTTTTCGTGTTTCAGTCATCTATTTAAAAAAACCATGAGGTTACAAACTTGATGGTCTAGTCCACCTGTAGCTTAAGGGCCTACTACAGGAATTAGAGTGAAATTCTATGACCCTTCTTGTTGCAGGAGCTCATAACAATCCCTCAGTATCTATGAATATAATGTATTTCAAGGTATCATTCTAAAATAGCTGGTTTTATCCTGAAAAATCTCTTTTAAGCTTTTTATTAAGTATTTCTGGAGTAATAAACATAAAATTAGCAAAAAGTGACTAAAGATTTGTTGCATTGTTATGCATTTTTTGCATTTATACATGAAGTCCCCAACACAGAAAGGACCTTGAAGTGCTGGAGCATGTGCAGAGGAGGGCCACAAAGATGATCAAAGGGCTGGAGCACCTCTCCTACAAAGACAGGCTGAGAGAGTTGGGGTTGTTTAGCCTGGAGAACAGAAGGCTCTGGGGGGACCTTATAGTGACCTTCTGATGCCTGAAAGGTGCCTATAAGAAAGCTCGGGAAGAGCTTTTCACTAGGGCATGTAGCGATAGGACAAGGGGTAATGGTTTTAAACTAGAAAAGGATAGATTTAGGTTGGATATTAGGAAAAGGTTTTTTAACATGAGGACGATAGGTCACTGGAGCAGGTTGCCCAGAGAGGTGGTGGAGGCCCCATCCCTGGAGATGTTCAAGGTCAGGTTTGATAGGGTTCTGAGCAACCTGATCTAGTAACAGTGTCCTTGCTCACTGCAGGGGGGTTGGACTAGATAATTTTAAAGGTCCCTTACAACCCAATGCATTCTATGATTCTATGAATTGCTTTTCCTATTAATAAATTAATATTTACCTATCATCTGCCATGTCTATGTATTCTGAAGTACATTATAAACTTATATACATTAAAGAGAAGATGGAATATGCAAACTTTTCAGTTATATACAATTGAGTGCAACACTTTGGAACATTTTACTTCATGCCTTAAACATGCTTTACTTTACTTCATGCTTTAAATCTTTCACATTACTGTTCTTGTTCTTCATTGGATAAAGTATACGGGTTTATATCCTTTAAATGTGTCTATGTGTTTCAGTTGAAGGATATCAAATAATCACATCTGCAGCACCAGCAAACTAACAATAACAGGTTGTGAAAATCTAATCAGACTTGGAAAAAAACCACTTAATACTACAATATCTGGAATACTCCTGCATGCTCTAATGAGTCTCTGTAGAGCTAACTGAAAAATGGAATTTCCGTTTTACGAAAAACTCTGAATATTTCATCATTTGGCTTTGTCTCAAATTAGGATGAAAAGTCTAAATATCAGCATTTTTCATCAAGGGGATACAGTTTGACATCTCTGTAATAAATTAGTTCATGCAGAAAGACATTTATACATTTCCAGGTATTGCAGCTGCATTTGGAGTCTGCAGTCATGATGGGGCACAGTTGATGCATGTAATGAAAAGTAGAGCCTCATCTGAAGGACTAGCAAAGTTCTGTGTAAGAATGTATTGGAAGATGAATTAAAGGAACAAATTAAAGAAACAAGTTAACACAAAGACAGTTATGGTTCATGTAATAATTTTTACAGTGTAATAGCCCTTAAAAATGGTAATTCTTTTTCCACACTCAGCACTAAAAAAACTCCCTTTCTCTTGTGTTATTTGAGAGCCTGACCACTCTCAGAATATGTTTTGGATCTTCCACTGTAAGACTGGAATCTATTTATGGTTGATTGATCTGCTGATGCTGGTATGATGTAGTAATCAAATTAAATTGAACAAATGTGGTTTCTTTCTCACAGGTGAATTACCTTCCTATAACTTTTAAGTGTTAGTGCTCTTTTTTCTGTGATTAGTCTTAGTTCTAGCCAAGTAACAACTTGAACAGTCCTGGGGTTTTCCCTACCAACAGTAAAATCGCTAAGTGTCAAAGTTTGTATTTTGTAGTTACTGTCTATCAGCTTATGCTAAGTCTATTACTGCCTGATAGTATTGCTGAGTTGTGTGGGCATTGTTTAAAAATATCTGTACAGTCCTCAGTTGATTTTCTATCTGAGAAACATCTATGGGACAGTGGGGAAACATTTAGGAGGTAAGCACTGCAAGACTGAAGAGGTGAGGTAGAGAGTTAATGTTGGGGAGGGGGATGGGAAAATTTGGGTCACAATGTCATGAGATACAGTAAGGGCACAAAAATGGGGTGGATAGAA
Organism: Mesitornis unicolor; assembly: GCF_000695765.1. NCBI lineage: Eukaryota > Metazoa > Chordata > Aves > Mesitornithiformes > Mesitornithidae > Mesitornis > Mesitornis unicolor. Next base: position 14,775 of record NW_010176602.1, on the reverse strand, counting down.
TGGTGAATGGATGGGAAGAGGGGGTGCTTTCCTGTTTAGCTTGATTACTTTTTAAGAAAAAAACCTAAAAGTTCCCTTCTTGGTCTTACATTTGTCTTCGGTTGTTTAGTATCAGTCTGCTTCTCCTATTAATAACTCTTGTAGTAGTCTTTTATAATGTTTTAGGTTGTGTTTGGATGTGTTTTTCGTGTCATATAGTCCCTTTATTTTTTGCTAACAAGAAATGGAACCCACAAAGATAGCTTAAAGAAAATCATGCAGTCTACATGTGTGAGTGCATGAGGCTTCCTGCTGTGGAGGATGGAGAAATATGTTAAAGTAGCACTTTTAAACGACTTTGAAGAATTATCACTTTGTTGCACAGTCTGAAAAGTAACCTCTTTGTTCTGTATGATTTAAAAGCAAAGAAGAAAACAGAAGAGAGAACAGGGCATATTTTGTATGATAGGCTAGAGTACAGATTTACATTTGCAACACATCAGATTGTTTAAGTTCTCTGCTGTACGGTTCTTGCAAGAAGCTCTGACACTGTTTACAGAGATAGCCAATGTTTCTTGTGTTGTGTGTTTTACTTCTGAATTTTTTTTTCCTCATCAAAGTCTATCTTTTAGTCTCAAAAATGAGTATTAAAACAAGAAATGAGCCTTTGAGAGTATTCATCTACTGTTGTATTAAGCTGTAATAAAGGTTTCTCTATTACAGCTTTTAACTGATATGACAAAGAAAGTTGTTAAGTAAGAAAATTGTCTCTTAGATGCAGAATCTGGGAAGTAATTTCCCCAGCTTCCTGAAAACAAGCCCATTTTTCAGTGAAGCACTGCAAAACAGTTTCACAAGTCCTGCATTTTGTATGAATTACTGTACTGTTTTATCTAAGCTGAGAAGTCAAGTAAAAGATTCATATGAAGTTTTATGGAACTAGTGAGTTTCTTCAATCTGGTTATGGAGCCAGTAAAATTCACCCTGGCAGGGAATATAGTTTTGAAGCAAAATTGGTCCAAGTAGCCAGAAGTCTGGATTCCATTGTTGTATTTTCCTTCCTCTCTGAAGTCATATTGGCTGTAACACAGTTATACTATTTCTCCTGAATAGAAATTTAGTACTCTGTTTACTCAGTGTTCCTAGTATTATAGAACTCCAAAGTGGTCTTTCCTTAGGTAGGAGGTGTTTTTTCAAATTACAAAAATGAGCGAGATGCAGGATCATCTTGTATATTTCTGGCACTAATATTCACTAACTTCAAGAAGGTTTGTTTAGCTGCCTCAAATTGCATGCTAGGCATAAGGTCACCACACTCATTGTATAGTAACTTTTATATTTATATTTATATAGATATAGATATATCTCAATAATTCTGAACTTGTGTTCTGACTGTTCTTGTAGAATTTATTCATATTTCTGCAACAAACTTTGCAGAAAATGGAGGTTATTAGTGAAGTCAGTACCTGGCAAGCTATGTCACCCCTTCCATAACTTCTGATGAAGGCCTTAGAATTTTTTTTGTCAGTGTAATCTCTCATATCTCAAAAACTAGCAAGGCTGTGGTGGGCTTTTGGAATGAGAACAGAACAAGTGTATAATAAAATTGTGTAATAAAGGTATTGAACTTACTAATTTGCACATCAGTGTGAGCTCAGACTGTACAAGAGGCATATCTGTCTGCAGGGGGTTTTCCCCTGAAACCTACGTGCTATGCTCCCGTTAGGATAGCATGGTAAGTCCCGCAGATGCTGATTGTAGTGTGCCAGTGCATTAATAGCAATGCCCATTTGCGATGCGTTAGACCTATGATTTCAGTAATTTATGTCAATGACCGAGCAGCAGTTGTATAACGCACTAGAGTGAAAATTGATTGGAAATCTATGTGTTGAAAGAGTGCTATATATAACATGTCATTATTACAAAAAACTCCAATCAAATTTTGATTATGTCTGGCTATACCAAAGCTGAATTTTTAGGAAACTAAACTTATAAACAGACAGACTTTGCTGCCTAGCCCTATTTCTAATTTTGATGCTATGAGTCAGGACTATACTAGTAAAGCTACTAAGCTAGGTTATAGCCCTTCAGAATTATATGTTTGCGCTAATGTGTTTTAGCTTTCATTTGCTGTGGGATAGCAGCATTCATGCAGCTCAGCTGATGAATGGTAAGGTATTAAGCTGTGTGCTTTGATCACTTGGCATTGTTTGTGATACCTTTAGAGAGATTTCATTTGCTGTCTGTTGTGGCCATGGATTTGATAAATCATAGCGTGTTCTGATTAGTGTATTTGTCTACATACGTTTTCTGGGCTGCTTTTTTGTTAAGCCAAGAAAACTCTTAGTTAGCTCTGTGAACTACTGTTATTATAGGATCAGGTGCACAAATTCATCCTTCTGAGGCAGTTTGAACTCATCCTCCCCTTTTTAGGGTACATGTTAAGAAGTATGTTAAAGAGCTATCTGTTTCAGATACCATCTTAGCAGAATCATCTGAAAATAACATTCCATAAAGCTTGAGTCATAAAATACTGGCTCTGGCTAAACGTTTGTAATTTTGATATATAATGCTGTGGTACTTGTATGAAGTCAAGCATACTAGGACTAAGCTTAGTCTAGCATCACAAGTTTAGTATTTAACAATGAAGTGCCTGACTGTGCCCAGGGGGGGGGGGAATCAGTACACTTAAGAATAACATCTAAAAATTCTTTCCTACTCATAGATTCTGTGTGTTTCCATGACAGTTAAATTGCTGTCATTCACAAGAGTATAGGGAGATCTTTTAAACATACTTTCATGTTGGAATTGGTTATATTTTTCACTTACATAAAAAGATATATAAAACTCAATGCAATACAACTATGTATAGAGCTATTTATACATATGTCTGAGTTCTAATAACATAAGTCACTTGGATTTTTCACTTTCATTGCTCTAATATCCTGAGAACATCTTAAATTATCAGATCACTAATATTGCTCCTTCATAGTTCTGTATAGTGTCTTTAAGAATAACACATGTCTGTGTATACAGAGATAGCTACATTAACACACACACATGCACGTGCTGGATAGACTTTTCTTTTTTTTTGACCAATAAGGCTTTTAAGTATCTGTTGTTTCCATTTTCATGTCTCCAAAGCTTTTATGTGAATTCTTCCAGCACATTTCTCATTATTCTCTCAACCTTTCCTCTGCTGCATGGCTGGGGTTTCCAGACACATAACCTGAAATGTCCTGGGAGAATTTACATAAAAACAATAAAGCCAAGGAAATGGAAACCACAGAATATATACATAAATTTTTTTCAGTCTTTGCTAAGCAGCTCATTGGTTAATATTTACAAAGGAATTCAGTTTTCCATATTAACATCCTTTTCACTGTGAAGCAAATGTGGGAGAGTGGGATGATAAGAATCATTACTTAAGTGAATGGAGATTTATATTTTAATCTCATTAATTATTAAAAGATTTTACTTTTCTCCATCCTAGTATATCAAGAAGAACATTCGATGAAAAAAGTTATATAATGGCTGAATCAAACAAATGCTAATGCAAAACTTTTCTTTCTATTTAAGGGGTTTTTTTGGTTCCTTTACTGATCTAAATATGTATAAAGGAACACTGATTTCTGTTATCTATACTCATAGCATCCTCTGAAAGCAAATCATTAAAACTGATGCAGCTGCTTACACGATCAATTGTACAGCATAACAATTTCAGTTTCTGTTGAGGGCCACTTGTTAATAGAGTTATGTACCTGTTTCTGGAAAATGCCTCTGGCAGGTTTTGACATGACCTTCCTGATGGTAAGCTTCTCATATCACAGAAACCACTACCATAACTGCCATATTGTCCCGATATATTTTCTGTAGAAAGGGCAGGATGAATAAACACACACTTTAACTTTTTTCCTAGCTCCAGAGTTTTTAACTTAATGTTGTTCTTTAAGAAGAAGTTTTTCCCACATTTTACAGAAAATACAGGTATTTAATTAGTAAAAAGGCTTAGAAGCCAAAATATTTTGATCTGGTGTTACAGTTTTCCACAGCAGTTAGGATTAATGTATTTCATATTAATTCCATATTAGTTTGGTTATCTGACTTGTTTCCTGGTCCAGTGCTTGAGGATCTGTATAATGCAAAGGTTGGAGCCTTTATGTATATCCAAAAAGCATCACAATACAGGTAACATATATATTAGAATATACTAGTTCATAGCTGAACCAGAGACATTGTCATTAGCTTTCTCAATGAGACAGGAAATTAGCAGCGCTAAAATAATGACTTGTACTTGCAGAAAAGAATAGAAGTTAGTTTAAAAAAAAAAAAGGCAGCAGAGATGAGATTGTAGCATGGAGGATATTTACATAAATCTGAAAAGCCGCAGAAAAAAAATCACTGTGTAGTTCATACCTGTGCATGGGATGAAGGTGATGGGTGAAGATGAATTCTTAGAATTAAGGAATAAGTCTAAAAGAGAGGTCTGCTTTATTAAAGGTCACATTTTTTTGATAAAAAAAAATAGGTAACAACCATCCAGTATTAAACTGGAAATAATAAACTTAATATTAATTCAATTTGTTCTAATGAAAACAGTGAAAACACTATTCTTAGTTGAAACCACTGCTGCAAGCATCCTCATATTTCTTGATATTACAATAGCTTCCCTTAGTTTGAGAGAAATACATTTGTAACTACTCTAATGAATGTGCTGGAGTTTTATACTCTGCCTGGAGAAAATAACAATTGTGAAACAATGAAAAATTATTGTTTGTTTATATTTTTTCTTCTGTGAAATTCTGATGTTCATCAAGTGTTTAGAAGGAGTGTGAAGTTCTATTAATTGATAACTTATGATTCTTGAGGGACAGAATTTGTTCCCTTGCTTTTTGTAGGAAGAGTCTGACCTAGTAGTTCTTAGAAAAGAGACAATACGAAGCAAATCTTCCAGACAAAACTTGCCTATGATTGCCTGTTCAAAAACAGCCAAGGGAGTTAGGCGCCTTGCCACAATAGCAAGTCAATTGGAACCAGATGCCTAAGGGTCTTAAGAGCTCTTGAAAATCTATGCATTAACAGGGATACTTGTGTCCCAGTTAGGGATCCTCCTTCATCTAGTGAAAGCATCTTATGCAGCTAGCAATAGTCATGATTAAAGCTTTACACAGGGAATTTTACATCTTATAATCTGGGCATAACTTGTCTAAATACTGCAGTCCTAGAGGATAACTGCTATGAACTATAGTACAGAAAATATTTATCCAAGAGAATACTCCAGAGCATTTCCATGGGAGTAATCTGATTATTTCTTTAATTTCAAAATTAATTTTGCTTCAGTTTTATTGGGTGGTCTTTGCTATCAAACAGTGATTACACTATGAATGAGGGGTTAGAATTTTATCTTGAATGAAGTCATGAAAGAAAATTACTTGAGAGAAATAAAAATATTAATTCAGGTAAAATCAGTATTCTGTTTAATATTTTTAAATTTTGAATGCACATTTTAAAACTGGATTATTTTAAAGATTTAAAAAACGAAACACTTGTTAAAAAAAATCAAAAAGCAGTCTAATTCTGTACTAATGTTGAAGAATTAGAGTTACTTCTACCTCAACAAATTTTTAATCTAAGCAGAGAATTTGGCTTTGAGTAAGGCACTTTCCAGTCTTCTATTGAAATATTTTAAACTTCTCTTACGTCCTAGTTTGAGCTAAATAGAACTAATCTTCTATTTAGTGATTTTACTTTTCAGCTCAGTCTCTTCTAAGTGGCTGTACTTTCTGAAACTAATGGCATGTTTTTCCAGACAGTGTTAATGTCTACAAGTCATAGTGCTTGTATGTTATGTAAACATGGCAAGACCACTGTCTTACCATGGGTGCCATATCCACACCTGCGGGGAGGAGCAGATGGGACAGATCACCCAAACCTGACCAACGAAGTATTCCATCCCACATACATCATACTCAGTATAAAGCTGAGGGATCATAAGGATGTCAGCCTTCTCTTGCTCTTCTCTTCCCCCTTCTCCTGTGATGGCCAAAGTCTGAGCAGAACCTTGCTAGTTCATCTGCCTCCGATCTTGATCCATGTGTTCCTGAATCCAGTTTCTGCATCCTGCTCCCACCTGCTGCTGGGACCACTCTGGGACTTTTCCAGTGCCCTGCTCCGCAGAGCTTCTGGTGGTGTAATAATCACTGGGGGGGTTGGGGGAAGAGTTTTATATTAGTTTTACATATATATATATATGCATATATTACATATTTGCATATATTTCATTATCTTTCTTATTTACATTATTATCCTGTAGTATCAGTATTATTGTTTCATTAAATGCTAGTTTTCTTTTTCAGCTTGTAAGTCTCCCTCCCTTTTTTTCTTTCCCTTCCCCTTCTGGGGAGGGCAGAGTGGTTAACAGAGAGCATCTGTCCAGCATTTAGTGCCCAGCCCAGCCCTAAACCACGACATCTTATTACTTTGAATGGATGTTCACCAGCCTGAACTGTTCTTCTCTCAATTGATCTATTCAAAGAACTTGGAAAAGAAGAAAAAGGGTTGGTCCCTGTCCTGTTGTCAGAATCAAGATACATATCCTGGTTTAAAATTACCCTTTCTCTTGCTGGTGTGGGAAGAACTGCAGAAGAGGAAGAACTGGAAATATAGAGACTGCCTTGGTAGGATGCAGTGGTGCCTCAGAGAGTAGGCTTAGCATGGGTTGATATCCAAACAGAAAATGCTTGTTTCTCTTTTTGCTTACTTTATATTGTTTTCTTGTTTATTTCTCTGAATACATAGCTGTTTCTAATAGCATTTTGTTCTTCCTGGTTTCTAAGTACTTTTCTTCTACAGTTTTTTGCAAAGTTTTCACATTGAAATGACTTCACCGTGTATTTTTAGGCTTCATACTAAACATGTAAGATTCAAGTCATGCACATTGGTTCTAAGTAGTTTGTCTTGCAAATAAATGCCTTCTGCCTAGCTTGCTAATATGCCTAATGTATCACTATTTCAGGTAATTTGAATTAACTAGTTTGGTGGAAAGTACTGACAAAGATACTGGTCAAAAATAACAATATGGTTGTTATTTCTTTCTTCTTATTATTTTTACTTGTTGTTTTAATTAGTAAATTGCAAATAGTGACTTCAGTCCTGCTCTGAGTATTCCTCCAGTTATGATAAAAATGGACATAAAGAGAGTTTATTCCATCAGAGTTGGTCATGGATTTCCCATTAAATTTGTTCCCTAAGTGATTCAACATCCCAGTTCTTAACAGCTCACCTAGTCAGTTTTAACTGTTCTGTATCCAAATTACTGCCAAGTTCAGCAAAATCCGTAGAATTTTTCTGAGTCCCTGGAGAGAGTTTTTTTGAACTTTGCAAAATTGTGAGTATTTGTTAATTTTATTTTTTCAGTGTATTTTCAAGGAGAGATATTCCAGACTCTTTTTTCTAAAATTTACACACCGTGGGCCTGGCATTCTTTGTAGCTGCTCCACTTTCACAGTAGTGTAAATTTCTTGGCTTTATTAGGATTTATCCTAATTTCTGTCTTTTACAGCATTTAGTGAAGAAGCAGCCAGTGAACTCAGTTTAATTGTAGCATATGAAATATGTTCTTCTGTTCTACTTAGGCTATAATGTTTATTATTAGGTTACTAATCTAGGTTTTAGTATTAGAGTAATAAAAGTTAGTTATCCTAAGAAAGTTATAGTTTTTATTTATGTCCAGCAAGTCTTAGTGTATGTTATAGCAAAAGATGTGAATCATCAGTTATGCCTTGGTAGATCACTGCGTATTTTTGTTTACCTT
>NW_010176602.1:0-6952 GCF_000695765.1 Mesitornis unicolor | reverse complement strand
TCCCTACAGTTCAAAATTTTACAGGCATAACTGATGGAAATAAAGAGGACTTTATGATGAATTTAGACCCTAGCATTTGCTAATACTAAGACTGAAGTATGTCAGATTACTGTCTTTCCCATCTGACGTTTTTGGATGTGGGTTTGGTTTTTTGCTTGGTTGGTTTTTTAATGAAGCCTGAGGGTCACAGATGCACAGTACAGTATTTGGTAGCTAATTCCATACAGAATTACTAGCATCCAAGTATCTCATGCTATAATATCTTTCAGATAACTGATCTGAATATTCTGTCTTAGTTGTTTGGTCTACTTTGTTCCTAATTCTTCTCACCTACTAGGCCTAGCATATTTTGCACAAGTGTTTCTTCATGTTTCTTGAGTTATTTCTTAGTCTAATTATTTTGTGAGCTCTTTGCCTGAACTTGTGACAGATGAAGAAGAAGGAACATACTAAATTAAAAGATCACACAGAATTATTTTTAACACTGGAATGCTGACCCTGATCTTATTTGCGAGCATAGCTATTATGTTCACAAGGTAAAAAACCTAGCTTTCTATCTATAGCTTTCTCTCTTCATTATTGGTTTTGGGCATCTGGTTTCAAGGCTGGTCTGAAATTTGATCTTGCTCAAATTCTCTTAATGCATTTCAGCAACATATGTCATTAATGAAGGGAGCTGGGTAACCGGTCTCACCATTGTTTGTAATTCAGCCTATGACAGGCAGCAGGAAAGCAGAATAGTTTCAGCCAGCCTCAATTAGGAAAACATGCCCAAGGCATAGGGAATAGCATAAACAGGTATGTTAGACTCCTCCCTAGAAGAAAACCAAAAGTGTTAGCAATGACGCTTTGCTTTTATTCTGAACAAGAAAGCTGCTGAACAAAACCAGCTTCTTACTTTGACACTGGTATGGTTAACAGGAAAGATAGAGAATTGTTCTTAATGAACAGAAAGATAAACGGGAAAAGAATGATCTGTGGTTTGCAGGTGCTGAAGTAACATTTATGCAAAATGGTAACCTCCTAAATTTAAAATGTACAGAATTACAAAAGCATATTTTTTTCTGAAACAAACACACTAAAAACATAAACACGAGTCTTTTGTCAGCAATTAGATAATCCCTTATCATGTTTTAGGATTGTAATGCTGTGAACTAGAAAGATTCTTCTGAAGGAATCTGCATTCCACAACATGCCTTTACATGAAGAATGATGTCACAGAGCCGATTCTGGAATTGAGCAACTTCTTCACCGCAAGAAGAATGCTTGCAAAAGAGGTAATACCCTAAAAAACTAATATTTATCATTTCTGTTGAATCCTCACATCACAATGTTTAATAGGGGTGTCTTGCCTCCCAAGCCTCGTGAGATATACTTAATAATTGTCTTCTAGATTGGATGTCTGAAACATCTGGAAGTTACAGTAACTTTCCCAAGATCACACACAGATTTCTTCTTTTGTTATGTCAGCAAGTGATTACTAGAGCCAAGATTATTCCCAAACTGCCTTACTTCCCTTTACTAATAGTGTATTACCAGATATGGGGTTTACAGGATAAGGAAGAAGGAAAGACAGAGAGGGGAAATATGTGCAGGACTCTTCTATAAATTTAATTAATAAATAGAGCCCATCTTTAATCAATTCTTGCTGTCTGCTAACATCAGACTACTTTACAAGAGAAAGTTTTTATGAATATGCCTATTTTACAGATGGGCAAACTAAAACAAAAAGTGAATTTATTAAACTCATGCAGCAGATAGATTTGTGAGGCTGGGAAAAGGCACTGACTATCCCAACCCCCACGAGACAGGAATAACCTATATTCCTTAAATGAGCTGGCATTCACCCTGTGTCATTTGGCACTGTAATACGGTGGTCTTTCCGTTAGGAATACTTTGATGATGCCATTTCAATAGAAGAATGAAAAGGAATGCTGGACTCAAAGCATTCCCTAATGTATAAGATTGACTGTTTGAAATGAGCAGTTGGAGGTGAAAAAAATGGAAAAAAGTAGCAACTGAAGTAGTATCTCATAAATAGGAAGAATAACAATAGCTTCAGAATAAAATTATTTTGAAATATTGCTGGAGATAGTATGGGGTTGAGGAATAAATGCTGGAAAGCCATGTCAGAACACCAGGACAAAGGCTGGGACAATTATGAAGATTGTGTGGAAAGAAAATCAAACTTGCAGGATATGTAAGTGAACGCTTCATTTTCATTTATGAGGGCCAGGCTGTCTCCCTTTAGGTTCCTGGCCAGGCAATGAAATTCTTGAATTTTGTTGTTATAAAGGCAGGTTTATTACCAAGTTACAAGTTTTGTGAGCATGCATAAGTTCAAATGGGGTAGAATTAACTATCTGCTGCTTTTGACTTCATGGACAAGCCATGTGAGAAAAGGAGAACTGAGCTTGTAAAACAGCCAAAGAATCTGCTGCTTTATGGGGTTTTCATATTGAAATAGGATCCTAAATTGGACTGTAGAAGGTATTCCAGTGACTAGGCTACAGTAGCTCCTTGAAATTTCTGTATTTTCACTAGGTGGTCTGTAGGGAAGGAAGACGCATTTGTTGACTCACATAGGCCTGTACAGAGATACCTCTGTATGCCACATATTTGCTTCTGGGTTGAGCTTAGCTTTAGAAGTATCAGGTCACTAGCTAGCCTACTGAAATACATCTTTCCACATTCAGTAAAATATTATCATAATGTCTCTGAGAAGCACAGACTAGAGTGGTGTGGGGAAGTATAAGTGGGAATGTGACCAAGTTACGAAGACTTTAAGACCAGTCCACAGGACTGTAAGAAAAGATTTAAAGCTGTATCTGTAGTTCTCTCAGACTTGGGAAAATGCCTGATAATTTACTTCTTATGAACTAGATTTTTTTTTAAAAAAGAAAAAGCCTCATCTGATTTCATGAATGTTAGAGGGAGTTTCACTGTGGGTGACATTAAGGACAGAATTGGGCCCTGGTTTACTATAAATAGAAACTCAGCAAAATAATTTCATACAAAGTTGAATAAGCATAGAGAATAGGTTACTGGGTAGGGATATGAAGCAAAGAATATTAATGATTTTAAAAGAAACCTAGGTATGCATAAGGAGAAGGAAGACACTGAAAAGTAAAGAGAAAGAGAGAAAAGACAGGATTTTGACCAACCAAGGGAGGAACAGATGGGCAGATGTTACTAGCCTGTTAGAACATTTTCTGGTTAAAATAAATTCTTATTTCTTGAATAATGAATTGCTCTTCTGGTGTTCTTGGTCTGAAAAACTTGTTCCTCTCAAGAAACTGTGACGTGTGCATCTGGACTGTTTGTAAATTGTCTCCGAAATGTTCGTGAAAATTAGTTTCTGTATTTTGACTCAGCTACTCTACAAGAAGCTGATAAAATGATTCCAGAACACTTCTGATACAAGACAATGTTGCTGTGGTAGCTGCTGGTGTTCTTAGATCCTCTTTTTCTCCTTGCTGTTCTTGTGCCTGTTGGTAGTTAAATTCTGATGGTTCTATGTGACATTAGCACTTTATTTTAATGATTTGTCTGTCCCAAGTAGAAAGCAACCACAAAATCTGGGGGTCTTGTTGTAAGGAAAAGGAACAGAAACAGAGATTAAATATGCATTTTGCCATCACTGCATTTACATTTGGGCTAGTACTGACAGGTATTTGGGTTTGTTTCAGTTGCTATATTGTCTCTTTAGTCACTTTCAATTGCTACATAAAGTCCTGGAGAAGGCAGTGCAGTAGTTATAGTTAGACAACTTTTGGGTGTCATTGATTTCACTTCAAAAAAGAAGGTGTTATAAGGCCTATCTAATCTACCTAGGCATTTAAATTATCTTTATCAATGTAATATCCAAGATCCTGATATTTAAGAAAAAAATAATAGTAACAATCTGTCTTGTTAATGTTTAAAGCACTGGTTTGTTTAGAGACAAATCATTGTACTTTAATTGTCAAACAAAACATATACTTTGGCCTGCTAATCATTGTGTCAACCTCAGTATTTTTCTTGGCATGTCAACTGCATGCTCTGTATACATGGCACTCAGCCAAAAAAACAGCTTCCTGTATAAATCAGAATTGTGAGCACTTCATACCAGTAGTGCATATTCCATGTTGTATGTCCCAGTGATGCACATACTATACACACGTAGTTTCTGAGCAGTCTATATATGGTGGTGCACAGTATGTCAATTCAAGTATTTGTACTTTGTGACGATAGAAAACTAACTGTTATTGGGTCAAATGCCATCCAAGTCTTTTCTCTGACACTGATGAAGATTACTCCAAAAGATTTGAAGCAGGTATGTTTTAGTAAATATGACATGCACATGCATATGACTTCAAACAAGCTTTACCTTTCTCTGTCAATGTAAGTCCTCCCTCCTTTTGTCTCCTCTTCTTTCTATATCTGTCTTCAAGTCATTTATTCATATGCCCACTCATCCTCTTATTTGTTTGGAAGTAGGCTGTGTCAAAAATAATATCAGAACATGTAGACACTGGAACTTGAAAGTGTGAGGAACTAAGACTGTTTATGTAGAGGAATAGTGAAGAAAATGGTAGCATTTCACAAAGAAACTTGCGTATTTCCTCCTCAAAGATTAGCAAGGATGTTATTGAAATAACCTTATGTAGGAAGCGTATTTGTGCTATGGCTCTGAAGTTACTGTGTCAAATTTGAAAGCTAAATTCCAATGGTCAAGTTTGAAACTGAAAAATTGTAGTACTGTTTGGTGTAAATCTCAGTGCATTCATAACTGTGGTATCACTACTAAAACTTTCATAGCATTCATATAATGTACATTTCAGATGCATATTTGGCACTCTGTTCTACTCAGTCTTGCTTGTGTAAGATTTGATCTAGCCTTCAGTTTTTTGTTTTTCTTAACTGTTGTACTAGGTGTGGCATATTGCTTGTCTATTATCAATTCTTTATGAAGTGATTGTGAGAAACTAATGAGTGAAATGATAAGAAGCAGAAAATGATCCATAGGTAATGTAACTTCAAGCATACATGTGAACCCTGAGAAGCTTTTCCTGGAGACATAACTGCTACTTAGGGGAAGGTTTTCCAGCTTTTCTGTAAAGTGGCAGGACTTTTATGTGTAGAAGACACCATAACAGAGTTGGTCTTCTCATCTCAAGCTGGCTTTTATATTGAGGTGACACATAAATCGGATTTAAATTCCCTTTCATTATTAAGAAAAAAATCTTTCTCAAGGTCAGATAAAACCTCTGTATGAAAATTAAGTTCAAATGGGAATCTGCTCATCAGCTGCCCATCTGCTCTGCTCCAGTGTATCTTTAGGGTACTTGAGAGCTTTTTTCTTCATTTTGTTTTGTTTTTTTAACCAAGAAATTGAATGAGCCAAAGAAAACCATCATGCCCAGGTGCATCCAAATTTTGCTAACCAGAACAAAACTAGTTCATGTAAACCTGTAGTCACATAGTACATGGTTAGAGCTCATCACAGTTAAATACATATCAGCATGCTGATGAAATGCGCTCATTTAAGCAGCACTCATCACAACAGTTAACAGTCCATCAGAACAGCATAATATGGGTATAAGAAAACAATATATAGCAAAAAAGTGTGTATTCTAATTGGCTAGAAATAAACATCTGTTTCTCGGAGAACAGGAATTTGCTTACAGTGCAATTATTAAGAAATAGCCCACCATTAATTGTGCAAATCGAGTTTTCCCAGCAGATCAGAGTACAAAGGAATGAATGTAAATAAAAAAATAAAGGTCAGCTTGATGTGCTTTTCAGAAATCGGGTTAAAACAATTCTTTCAGTATAATTATACATAATGTGCTTTGGCTAGAACAATTTAATTAAGTGGATATACACTGTGAAAGAAAAAATTCAGTGTGCTGTTTGCCTGGAGCACTCTTATGGAAGTGCTAACATTATACTATTAGGAAACCCAACAAGACAATCTACATCCATGCATTAAGAGAAGCAGAAGTCTGAACATCTGTTTCCCTCTATTGAATTCACAAAAGGGGCTTCCCTGTATAGGGAATAAGTGAGTAAACAACAGTTGAAGTAGGTTATCTCTGACATTTAACAAAATGTTGAAATGTTATGAAAATGAAAGAAGGTGAGAATGAAATATGTGTGCTAAGAGTTAGCTTGGCAAGTGAAGCACAGACATACAAGAACAAATAAAAAACCCTTTACCCATCACTCTTCTAAAAGTGCAATATAAAAATGATTGATTTATGAACAGCATTATTCTTTTTTCTTCAAAATACACTGAAAGGTGCAGTGAAATCGTTTCGGAGAAATATGTGATAAAGCTGAATTCCCCAAGAATTATGTTCCTTTAGCCAGAAGAAAAAAAAAGAAATCAAAATGTGACCATTAAAAGAGGTGCTATTAAGTGTTAAAAAATTCTGGAGACGGCTAGTCAAAGAAAAAAAGTTTTATCTTGGATGTGAAATTTTCCTCTCTTTTTTTTTTTTTCCCCTCTCCTCCTTTTTCCACAATCAAGAGTCTTGGAAAGGGAGTAATAATAATAAAAGAGAAATGGACCTAAGCACCAACTTGCTGCCAAGGACTGTAATACAATATCTCAGCATTTCAAGGGTAAATCAGTGTGAACTGCGTTTGCCGTCCCTCTGAAAAAAAAAAAAGTAAGTATTAAACTTCCGTTCAGTCTGTGTGGACTGCTGAAATATAGAAAATCGGTTTCGGAGAGGAAAAAAAAGGGGGGGGGGAAGGGGGAAGAAAAGGGAAAAAAAAGCAGGAGGGAAAGAAAAAAAAAAAGGGGGGGGGGAAGGAGGAAGAAAAGGGGGGGAAAAAAAAAGAAGAAAAAAAAAAAAAGGGCTTCCCAAAGAGAGCACAGCGGAGCGGACAGAAGTATGAAGAGCGGCAGCGCTGCTGCTGCCGGTCTGCTCTGCTCAGCTCCAGCTCAGCTCAGCTCGGGGGG
>NW_010176601.1:0-488 GCF_000695765.1 Mesitornis unicolor | reverse complement strand
CGGGAAAATGTTGATAAAGGGATAGAAAATGTAGAAATATTCCTTTTTCAACAAGAATCGCTCTCAGCGCTGTCTCCTGCTGTAGGGCGCGTACAAATACTCTGTGCAACGCTGAGGAAACCCTTGGAGGAGGTGAATCCCTGAGCGTTATCCCAACTTCAACCCCTGTTGTTCATTAGCTTGAGTGAAGACGAGCCAAGGGAAAAGGTGGCGTTCAATCTCACCCCAGCTGCACAGCAGCTCCTCTGGTGACACATGGGACATTTTGGAGGAGCCCATCACCCAAGCTGGGCATTTGAAGTCCCTGGAAAAGCTGCACTGGTTTGGGAGAGCTGAAGAGCAGAAAAGGAAGCTGCCTCCTGCAGGAATACAGTCTACCCAAAAAGCAAGAGAGACTTGAAAACAGAGGGAGGAAAACAAAGAAACAAATTTTAAAAAAAGGCAGAAATATAATAAAACAGAAAGGAAAAAAAAGAAAGGCAGGAAAG
>NW_010176600.1:0-11371 GCF_000695765.1 Mesitornis unicolor | reverse complement strand
ATATATATCTTGGAATTCAAGAAGTCTGCCTGGTTTTTGTCTTATCCATTATGTATGTAATCACTGTACAATTTTGTTTTTATGGTTTTTTGCTGATTGTGTGAGTTTGTCATTGTCACTGCAGCAAATATCTTGGTCATCAGCATGGATGATAACAAAACCTCTTGCTCTCTGCAGTCTTGAGTAGCTGGAAGCTGAAATACTTGTGAAGCCTGGCTTTGCCTGTAATAAAACTGTAAGAGAGATGACAGACCAGCCAGTTCCCCTGAACCTGATACACCTTTGTGTAGCTCCTATTTCTCTACCTCTGGCTCTCTTTAACGCCTGTGAAGTTGCCGGTGTGAATTCACCTGAGGATGCTGCCCTCATTGCACGTGAACATGAGTTCAAGGCTTTTTGCAGTCAGATGATGTCTGTCGAGCAAATGCAGCATCAAAGTAGGAATTTGGGAAGCGATTGGGAAGAACTGGGTCTGATAAGTGGTGGATTAACCTGGTGTCTCTGCAACTTTCTGCTAGGGTCACCCTGCTCCATATAAAACGGTCTCAGCCCGCGCAGCCATTCCCTCCACGATATTGCGACTTCCAGCAAGCGCCTTTCAAGACGTCTTCCAGAAATATCCTGAAACTCTTGTTAGAGTGGTACAGGTGAGCTGTTGTTAAGTAGAATTGGGGAAGAATAAAGCAGTCTAATTTTAAAGTTACATTTTGAAGTTGGGCAAGCTCATCATCCTTTTGCAGTTATGACACCGTTCAATATAGCTTCTTTGCAAGATTTGGACTAGTTTTGCTATTCTCTCTCTCTTAGTGATCTCAGCATTAATCACATCCAGGAAGAAGACGTCTTCCAGAAATATCCTGAAACTCTTGTTAGAGTGGTACAGGTGAGCTGTTGTTAAGTAGAATTGGGGAAGAATAAAGCAGTCTAATTTTAAAGTTACATTTTGAAGTTGGGCAAGCTCATCATCCTTTTGCAGCTATGACACTATTCAGTATAACTTCTTTGCAAGATTTGGACTGGTTTTGCTATTCTTCTCTCTCTCTTAGTGATCTCAGCAATCACATACAGGAAGAAATAGTTCATATATATGGGTGTGTATATGTATATGAATTATTTTAGATATCTATATCTATACATATATGTACACACACACACATATATGTATATAATTGAATCATTTTCTGCATGTGATAGCCTCTCGAATCAGCCTGACCTGCTCTTTAGTCCTGGTGGAGTGGAATGTGCTGGCTTGGGCCCTGCATCGTGGTTATGCACCAACAGGGTTTCAAAATGGCTTAGAGTGTGGAAAAGGCAGTCACATATTCTGAAAAAGGACTGATGCACCCTCAAAAGCTGTTTGTTGAGGGGTGATGCTTTGCAAAATTAAGACAATTCAGACTGATGTGGCTTTCCCCTTCAGAAGCAGTTGCCAGCGCCTGAGGAAAGGGCTCTGCTTTGTATTATTTCACCTTCCATTGCTTAGCAGGAGCTTAAACAGTTTTCAAGTGAGCACTGCAAATGTGTCTTGTACATTCTGCAAGGGGAAGCTGGCGCAGGGTCTGGTGTGTTAACAGTTCCAGCCTGGAGAGTTTGCAAGAGGCGCGTTGTCCCGCAGGCCTGACAGTCAAACGGGTGCACGTGGCCTCATCAGTCATTCTGGTCTGTCCTTTTGTTTTATTATCACTTCTAAATCTTTTTGTCCTTGCAAGCTGTTCTGGTAGCTGGATGATTTATGAGGGACACATGAACCTGCTAATACTGATGGGTGAGGAGAACAGATCATTATACCAACTTAATTTGCTCCGGGAGAGCTGATAGAAAAAGAGAGGATGGCTTAAGAGTGGGAATAAGCTGCCAGGGCAGAGGAAGGTCAGGCTGCAGTGATGACTTACGCTGGTTTAGAGAGTCTGTAGAGCACAGGCTCTGTATGGGGAAAGCAGAAATAATGTTTTTTAATGAGGGGGTAAAAAAATGGAAGCAAATGTATTTGTTTCAAGGCATGATTATTATTAATGTTTACAGACAGCAAAAAGCATCATTTGGTGTTTGGAAATAAGGCTTTGGATTTCTGTGCCATC
Organism: Mesitornis unicolor; assembly: GCF_000695765.1. Taxonomy (NCBI): domain Eukaryota; kingdom Metazoa; phylum Chordata; class Aves; order Mesitornithiformes; family Mesitornithidae; genus Mesitornis; species Mesitornis unicolor. The sequence continues at coordinate 9,293 of NW_010176600.1, read as the reverse complement.
AAATGATTACGAAGTCTTTGGTAAATCACTTGAATCTGTCTTTGCCTCAAATTGTCAACTGCTAAAAGGAAATTTCAGCTTCGGGTACAGTCTGTATTTTACTAAATGCCTGAGGTACTCTGGTACATAACTGTATCTAAATGCAAGAACGAGTGTGGGAGAATACTAAATCCACTCCTGTTGCTTCTTGATTTCCCATTTCTAGATCATCATGGTAAGGCTGCAGAGAGTGACGTTCCTCGCCTTGCACAACTACCTCGGTCTGACTACTGAGCTCTTCAGCTGTGTACGTTTGGGGTACATTTTATCTGCTCCTCCTGTGCAGCCTTGTCTGTGACTTGCCACAGAGAGGTCTTCCTCCTTTCATGAGATCATAAAGCAAATGTTATGTGTTAATTTAATTGCTTTAATGACGGTACTTGGGAAGTAAGGTGCTTGTTGTAACCAGCTCATAAAATCTAGCCTATGCTTATGCCTGGGGGGCTGGGGGGAGGTGGGCAAGCTTAAATTTTGGAAGTTTGAAGAAGTGCATCGCTTCAGATTGGTGTGTGTGCATCACTGTGCACGTCCATCAGTGCACTTCAGCAGCCCTGGCATTTCTTCATGACACTGAGTCACTTCTACCTGTAGCAGTTCAAAGGACGATGTGGCCTTGATAAAAGAGGATCAGGTCAGGGAATACTTAACCAAATTTGGCATGTTTAAGTCCATGGGCTGTGATGGGATGCAGCCTGGAGTGCTGAGGGGGCTGGCAGATGTCACTGCAAGGCCACCCTCGATTGTCTTTGATCACCGTGATTGGGAGAAGTACCACAGGGTCAGTGTGGGGTCCAGTCTGGTTTAACATATGGAGCTGTGGTTTATGTTTGCCTTTTCACCTTGCTGCTTGCAGCAGAGCCAAGCCATCCCGCTCATCTCTGTGGCAAGTGTCACATCTGGAGGAAGTTCGAGCAAAGCAGTGAAAAGACAAGTGTCTAATGTGTCAGAGGAGGAACGTGCAGAGAAGTTGGAGAAAGCTGGGGAAGCTCTGGAAATAGGTAACGTTTCTGGAAATGTGTAGTAGCTGTCCTTTGTGGTGATCTTGGATCGTTGTGCTGCTCATCAGAGGATTTTTATTTGATTTATAGTAATTAGGGATTGTCTTAAATTGGTTTCAGCTTTGAAGTCTTTGGCTAGTCCTTAGCTTTGATAGGAAATTATTACTGTGCTGTTAATGATATCGAGGGGGAGTGGAAAAAAAGTGGCTCCTAATGTTGACTTCCTAGGAGGAGCTGTGAAAATTCTGCACTCTAGATATTAGCAGAAGAATTGCTGTGTATGCGTGGGCTTTCAGGTTGAAGTGTTGTATGGAAGCTGAACTGATTGGGTTTTTTTTAATTAAATCAAAAGTTGGAAGCAGGTTTAACATTGGTGTTCCAAAACCTCTAACACAGACTTTAATAAGTTTTAGAAGTGAGTAGTGAGAGGTTCTTCCTATCAATTAAATTTATTTTGTTAGGAGTACCATGTGCTCACATCTGTGTATTTTTTGTTTCTAAGTTTCAGATACATTGAAGATTTCTGGTACAGAAAACTCTGAGCACGTTTTCAGAAGGAGCCTTTCTTCACCTCCCTATGCAGGATCTACAGAGGCTTCTAGTAAGTGGTGCTTGGCAAAACTGTGAGAAATATGTAATATATTTAATCATATGGGGCAAGGCACGTGATAAAATCTTCCTGTCAGACAATCATCTTGCAGTAGTGCTGCTTCCTAAATCATTTGTCAAAAATTTCTTTTCTGAAGTAACAAATGGACTGTTACCGAAGAGAACATTCCCTGGCTGACTTTATTAGCAATGGGGAACAGTGCAGTAATTTGGCTACTGAGAGACCTGCAAATGAAGAGCTTTATTAATTGATATAACTGAAACAAAGTGAGTTATGCTGATACGCTGTCATTTCCATGCAAAAGATGACACACGATTCTTGCTTGGCTGATTGTCCCAGGGAGCGCATTACAGGGTGCTTTTAGAGGAGTGTTTTCTGAGTGGGTAATAAAGGTGATTTATCCCTGAATGCTCTGATGAGACGTTTGTGAGGCTGAGCTGTTTTCATGCTGCAGTGTTCGTTTCGGTGAACTTCACTCGTCTCCACTGTAGGTATCTTCCTCTGAGCCGGTTGTTTTGGTTTGCTTTATGTTCAAGGTAGAGAAACTGGAGCTTTGGGGATGAACCATAAAAGGAAGAAATCTTTCGTTAGCTGAGTAGCAAACTGACCGTCTTGAGGTGGTTGTAAGGTCATGCTTTGATACTGCAGGCATTATGGAAGTATTGTTAATAGAGCAGTCAGATACAGGTTAATCAGGGGAATAGAGGTAGGCTGGGTACATTATAAGATACAGGTACTGCTTACACTGACTATTAAATGGTTTAGGAGATCAGAACATACCATGAAAGATTAGAGAGGAGGGAGAGAGGCCAAGGGAGCCCTTGGTGTTGAAGGCTTTCCCCAGTGTAAGGTTTCTAACCCGTGTTGCTATCAAGTTAAGCTGGTGGTGGGTATAAAAAGAGAAGAGTGTAGGTTTGCTCACACCTTGCTTCATTTTTAGCAATGGAGTTGATTCACTTTCTCTTCGGTTTCTGCAATGCAAATGTACGATGTCACGGGTTCAGTTTTTCATAACTTCCGTGTTGCTCTCCAGAGGGCTGGATGTGGTCGAGAGGTAGAGTTTTGGCTAGGGATAAGTTGGTCGTCTTTCTGAGCCAGGAAAACAAATTAAGGGTAAATATTGAGGTGACCCATGCGAGACTTGTGTTAGGTTGCTTTGCACTATGTGTTATGAATTATACCAGCAGACTAGGTGACCCATGCGAGACTTGTGTTAGGTTGTTTTGCACTACGTGTTATGAATTATACCAGCAGATTTGATCCACTGGTGGATCAGGTCATGCTGCTTGAGTCTTGGTACAGCCGTTTTTCAGTGCTGTCTGCCTGTGCAGCCCTGTAACTTTTGAGCTGGAGCCCACGCACATCCCTAGAAGCTTTTATGTGGAAGGATCCCTGCATACTTCACAGTAAATATGTCCACTTGTCCTTCTTTTCTCCTTCTGTGTGTTGTAAGAGTTATATCAGGGTACACGGAGCATAGCAGAGAGAAAATTAATTTTTACTGACAGAAGAGCATGGCTAATTGAGTAATTATGGTTTGCCTCCGTTAATGAAGCTGATTTCTGCTGTCTGCACTGGGGTTATGGTCACTTTTTAGCTTGTGTGGAAAGTGTCTTGATGTCTGCAATGAAAAGATCAAGATTTTGCTTCAGATTCTGTTCTTCTACCACAGTGTGTGGTCAGACTCCACGGGAATATTATGGTGATTATTGATTCAGAGAACTGTCTGATTAGAGTCATACAGGTGCTGTTATCTCAGCATCCCCTTGATTTGCTTCGCTGATTTGAATTAACAAAAACTGCTACAGATTACTTTGGGAAAAACTTTCGTGTCTCAGTTGCTCCTGGGACTGGGGTGTGAATTTGTTCTGGTTTTTGTGTAGCTATCTAACTTGAAGCATAGCAGTTGTGTAGATGGGGAAATCTGAGTCTGCTGACTCTTGCTAGTCTGTGTTTTAAGCACAGTTAACCCTTCCTGTGGCACAAGATGTGATTGGGCCACGTGGAGTGTCTGGGCTGGTGGACAGAACAATTCGATGAATGAAACAAAACAACGGGATCTTTTGCGCGTGATATGTTCATCGGTTTTACTGATCCTGGAAATAAATGTTCCCAACTTAATGCTTTTAGGGTTAAATAGCAGCTCTCTTTTAGTGGTTGGTTCATTGGGGTTTTTTCCGAGTTGAGAGGAGCTGCTTTTCCTTCTCCAGACGTGACGCCGTGCCCCCGCAGCGCCCATGCAGGCGCGTGGGACCCTGCGGTAGCAGAAGCGGGCGGCTCCGCGAGCGGTGACGGGAAGGAGGAGGCAGCTGAAGCGCTGCCAGGGACGGCACCGGTTGCCTTTGTTTTTGCGGCGCCTCCCATAGCAGCAGTGAGTGGGACCAGCGCTCGTGTTCATCAACCAGGAGAGCAGCCCGCTCTCGAGTGTCCCACCGCCTTCTGTTCTTTTGACTCAACGGTTCTCGTTAAAGCTCGTTCTGCTGCATCCTCCCTAACTCCCATTTGAGCAACGAGACAGTTTAATTAATCACTGTGTGGGAAGCGTGCATCTACGGCTGAGATGAAGACTTCTACTCTGAATAGCAGCCTCGTAGACAGAAGCTTTCACTCTGGGAATGCCTCCTCTTTTCCCTCTCTTTGATTTTGTTTTTAACATACAGAACAATGTAGGGATTGCTTTTCGTGCCTACGTGCCCGTTACCAGATTATTTAAGTTTAACCTTACAAGCGTGTGTTTAGATTTAAAAAGCACTTGGTGTGTTGGGGCTTGGTAATTGTGCTGACACTGTGATTTGTGGGGCAGTATAATTGACAGGTAGGCAAATCAGCCCATATGGAGCTCCATGCTGCTATTTCTACTATCCCAGCTTGGTTTTGGTTTATAACTTAATTTAGGGTCCTTAATGTTGTGGTGTGCATGAAATTCAGTCAGTAGTGTCAACAGGTTTTTTTTATCCTTCATTTTTTTGGTCTTACGATTTGTGAGTTTTGCTGTTGACGATCTCTGGGTCAGCTTGTTGAGTTTCTTCTACCATTAAATGATATTATGACCCCACTGGCAGATGTGGATTTACTGCGTGCAAAGATTTGTTCGTATTTGTAGATAACGTGGAAAAGCATCCTCTGAGGTAGGTCTGAATCCTTGGGACAGGAGAAGCCTCTCCTTGTCTTAGCTGGGGGGGAGATAGGGGTCAAGTTCCTTCAGAAATAAAATAGTTGTATTTTTAAAGTTGAATTTATAGACAGCTCTTCATGGGAGAGTAATATTTTCACACGATCATATGTCACCTATGTTTCAATATAAAGCAGCTCAGTGTTTCCAAAAGCCAAAGATCAGGGCAATCCTGGGCAAACTCAGCTGTGTGTGTGTGTGTAGAGTGGGGAACATGGGGGAGGAATGAAGAATTAAAAACTTGAGCCCTTTCAGAGTTTATGAGGGAGCAAAATTCAGGAAAGAGAATTGCTTTTCTTAAGGGCCCATCCTATTTTTGAGCAGCAATTTGTGTTTAGTAAAGCAAAAGTATAACAATGTAGTAATAGAAGGATAAGGGAGAAAATGTAAACTTTTCTGACTGTGGTATATTTTTGAGATATATTAGGCATAGAAATAGGAAAGAAATTACTATAGGTTTATTTGTTCAAGGAAATTGGAGTCTTTGCAGGGTTCTTCAGCTCACCTGTACATGATCAGACTGCATGTGGGTATCCTAGTCAAGGTAATTAAATAGGAAGCGTTTCCCAGTTCTGTTTGCATTATTGATTTTTCTCAGATAAGTTCCTGGAAGGTGGATGGGAGCCAAGGAGCTAACGTGATTGAGATGTATTAACGTTGGGAAGTAAGGAATAGATGTTGTCGGTGACTTGAAATCCATGACTGAAATCAGTGAGACCTATAAGGGAATTCCTTATTTATCTCTCAGCACGATGTGCATTAAAAGTTCAGACAAGTTGTAGAAAAGATGTGGAATTATTCTGGGCGTTCAGGGGATGCTTTCTATGGAGGAACTTAAAGAAGTTGCTGATCATTATATTCTCCCTATGAAAGTACTTGCAATATATTGGGTATAAAGAACATTTTTGGTTTGGTGGGGAAAAGGTTAATAAAAATAACATAGGGAAAACAGTGGGGAAAATCTGTTTGGTGGATTTGCCTCTTCCTGATAATCTTCGGATCAGAATGACTCTGTTTTGTCTGCCTCAAAATAATGATTGTGCTCTGTACAAAGAGTGGGTGTGGGAAAATTGTATCCGTGTTCCCACCAGATCTTCCAGGTCAGAAGGCACTGGAAAATAAATAAGAATATGAGGATGCCACTTTCTGTTTTATTCTCAGCTCCAGAGATGAAAAGACAATCAAAAAGTTGTTTGACTTAGTTTACTACCTGCTCTTTCTGAGAAACTGTAATAAAGGAGGTGCTTAAATATGACTTTTTCTCTTGCTTGTAGACAATTCCAGCGGTGCAAAGTCAGACATGGACATGGCGTACGAGAGGGCCAGGGTGCACTTTGGCTCGGAGGACTCTGCCAGCAGCCCTGCAGTGGGCAAGGTGGGTGTTCTCCTGCCCCTTTCGTGCACTGCACTTCCTTACATCATTATTCTTTGAGTAATTTAATATTTTATCCCTTGCTTCCAAACACTGCCCTTGCAACTCCATGACTTGTGATATTTGATCGTCTTTTATTGTGCTTTAACTTACAGTTGTTTCAGTCGATTTTGGTGACTGTTCAGGCTTTATAGTGCAGGTCTTGAAGCTCTGTGGAGACTCCCTTGGCAAGCAATGGGAAAGCACTGCTGCAGCTTCTTGGTTTAGGGGTTGCCTTCCTCTGACTCATGAAAGGGATTGTGTGGAAAGGTGAATTTGTCCCACCACGCTTTGTTTGTGAGAACGGCTTTGCAGCAAGGAATTAAAAACTTGTATGAGCCTTTGAACTTCCTGCAGGTTTTCAGTCATGATTTATAAATCTGTTTTTCTTTTTGTGGTCGGCTTTTTACGAATACTGACCTGGAAGTTAAAAGCACAAGAACACACTTGAATTACAAAACTGGAAACCAAAATCTGAAAAGAAACTGGCGCAGCGTGACCTTGATGGACATTTTCTCTTTTCCTCCATCTTTGGATATGGCGTTGATCAAGTTTTAGTTCTGTCAAGCTGGCAGCTGCCCAGTTTGTGAAGAGTCTCTTGTTCTTCCCTTTCGCAAGCTGCGATGAGTAACTTTGTTTGACTTGAGTGTCAAGCTTTGCAGAAAAATACAAGGATAATGAAGTTAGCAAGCTGTTGCTTTTTTGGAAACGAGCTTATTTTTTCAGGCCACCAGTTGTGGTGGATAGAGAGCACAGATGATACGGCAAGTGTTTGCTGGGTGGGTGCCAGTTATAGCCTCTAAACCAATACTTGTTGTGTATCTGTTCTCTGCAGTCGATACTGAAGAAGACTGTGACGGTGACAGAAACTCCCTCAGCAGTTTTCCATTACAGTGCTGTGCAAGATTCCTGTAACAGCAAACATATTGATGCCATCGTTGAAGCAGCAAAGAAAGACCTTTCAACCTTGATGAAACTTGATGTAAGTTCTTGCAGGAAAAAAGGGCTTTGTTTTCGCTTTTCATCTCATTCTGCCAGACACTAAGAAGTCAATTGTCTCCCTAGTTCACTGTAGACTAGCTAAGTGTTTTATTCTCTAGTCTGTTGATGTTATTAGCAGGACTGAAATAAATCCAAATTACTCTGCCATTTGAAAAGACCACACTGAAATGCGCCGTGTGAATCTCTTCTCACTGTGTACGGATTTATCCATGTGAGAACTAAATGTGCAATTTCTGCCACCTTGTAATTTGGTGCTCTCACGTACCCCGTGAAGAGGTTACGTAAAGGTGTTCAGGTGATTGCTGAATCTATTCATCCTGTTGGCATAGCATCCAAGTGCCTCGTTTGATGTTTTGGAATTGAATCTCTGTATTTGGCTGTGGGCTGTGAGTGCTTTTCACAGCTGAGTGGCTGTGCTGTGCCCCTTCCAAGTTAAATACTCGCAGCTCTCGCAATCATCATTAATGAGCTCAGCCCCTGCTTATCACCTTTGTCTTGTAAGATGGAATGAAAATGTTTGTTTGCACCGTTCCTGGGATTCCAGCTGCACCTCATTACAGAGGTGAGTCTGTTCATGCAGCTGATCAGACTATTTGGGAACACTGTACATCTGTCTAAATCAGTCACAGATATCCTACGTTTATCAGCATATATTGCAATAACTCGAGTCTGATGCTGCCAGAGACCTGGGCACTGCTGCTGCAGCCTCCTCCTCCTTGAAGAGCTCTGACCAAGCAACACTTGCTAGAGCTTAAAAGATTTTACTTTGGGGCTTTACCATTCCCTTCTGGCTTCCAAATTATTCCCCTTTCAACTTCAGGATCTTGGTCGAGATCTTTCAGCTGCCAGTCGTGAGGATCGAGATACTTGCTCTACATTGCTGCTGATTTGACTGCGGGCTGCGGTGCTCTCTGTTAATCTGCAGGAGACTTAACTGTCTTGTCCAGTAATTTTCAGGTTTTCCTCAGGCATTTAATTCCTCGTGAAAGGCTACAGACTGTTTTAGTATAAATTCTTGTTACAGATGGAATAAAGTAGGACTGGGTACTGTTCAGCCCTGTGTTCTTGTCAGGACTGACCTCAGACTCTGCTTGTGACAAAAGTTTGTATCTGAAATGCAGCTGATGTCCTCCTTGTTACACCTATGGGATCACGAGCAAAAATTCCGAGATCACTGAAGCTGCTGATCACAGGACTTTTAAAAAAAATCTAGAATAAATTTCTCAGTAATTAACAAGTACACAGATTAGAGTCGAAGTCAATTGAAACTGCAGCATCTAATAGGCAGTGTTTCTACCATCAAGATCTAAATAGTAAAGAAAGAAGGCAGGCTTTTAAACTTTGATATTGTAGCAACTCAGTTCTTCACAGGCGATTAAGAATCTGATGGAATGCAGCCAAATCCTAGAAATCTCACTTAAAGGTTCATTTTTTCTATGCAGGATAGTAAAAGTTGATACTTCTGTAGGCAATGGAAGAAAAAAATCTTACTATGTTTAAAATATTTGTGTTCAATACTGCTTACATCATGGGAGAAAAGGATTTCTGTAAGCTTTCCTCTTAAAAAATTAGCTCAGATCTTTTGTTTTTTGGCTGGCTGGAGGGATTTTAAGTTGTCATTTTCCAGAGTGGCCAATTCTGTGAATAAAACCATGATGTTTTGGTGACAGATGGTGGTGTTTTGTTTTTTGGTTGTTAGTGTTTTGTTTATGACACTAAGAGAGAGACAGAGGAGGGGACAATTTACTATAGGAGAGAGGCAGTAATGTTTCAAATGACCCTTAGGTGTCTGACTTCAGAATTAAGATTAACTTTTTTCTTTCATTTTAAATAACTTGAATTCCTTGGATCTCTGTCATGAATGGTTTTCAATCCCACACGACTTTTACATGTTTTCAGCTTTATCTGCAGTTACAGTATGAGAGATAAACAGTGCTGCAGCCGTCTCTTCTGTGTGAGTTATAAAGGAATTGAGTCACTTTGGCAAAAGAATAATTTGTCTGGCCCAGTCAATTACTGCTTTTGGTTTTTCACACAGAATCACAGAATGTCAGGAGTTGG
>NW_010176599.1:14970-17266 GCF_000695765.1 Mesitornis unicolor | reverse complement strand
TCATGTCATATCATGTCATATCATGTCATATTTATTACATTACATTATATATCATGTCATATCATACTATATTATATCATATTATACTATATTATATCATATTATACTATATCATATCACATTATATTATATCATATTATATGGAAGCGGTGGAGCAGGGAGCCCAGGACCACTAAGGACCTGGCTCCATCTCTCAGCAAGGCTTCTAGGAGGAGTTTGAGCAAACACCCCATGGGGCAGGTAGAGACCTTGAAAGGCTGGATGGCTTCTTAAGGTCTCCTCCAGGTTTTTCTCTTTAAAACATTATAATTTATCCAGGCATCCCAAAGTTGGCTCTTCTGTGCCAGTGGTTTAATATCAGCGAGCTCCAGTGCTGCGTGGTGACCATGTCCCTGTGCTCAGATGGAGCCTGCGAGCTCCAAGCTGTCCTCAACTGTGTTTAGGAGTTGACAACCCGTTGTTGTTCCTTCTGGACAAATCCGCAGTCCTGCTGCACAGAACACGAGCTTTTCCTACCTACTGTATGTTTATAACGTATTTAAAAAATTAAAAACCAGCCAAACAAAGAAGTGTAACCTGTAAAACTGTTATGGGTGTAGGTGCCCATTTTCTGACGGAGGGGTTTGGTAACAGTGCAGGGGACAGAAATGTAAGGAATAATTGTTTTTGGGCCTAGAACCAGGAAAACTACTTTTCCAAATTAATCCGGTGAGAGCCATGAATCCACAGTATTTCATATCACACTTCATAAAACTCCAGTCATAATCCATAAAACTGACATTATTAGATTAAAAACCTCAGTTCCTCCTATAAGGAGCTCGCTCATTAGACATGCTGTAGTTTTATAACCTTAAAGTTCCTACCCAATTACCGTGATTAATACTGTGCTTTAATAAAAAAATTTTTAAAAATCACCGCAGGGGTGGATACCATCTGTTTGTTATAATTGTGCGTTTAAATATCGTCCAGCGAGGGAAAGACGCTCGGTAAACACAAATCGAGACCAAGGTAGGGAGAACATGGCCCATCCAGTGCAGCAGAGGTCCAGAGCGTGGAGGTTTGGAGGTTTGGAGATAGGGATGGGTTGAGGTTATGGTGAGAGCACAAGAGGACCAAGCCTGGTGCGAAAGCTGGAATTACCATGAGATGTGGGCAACAAATCCTCCTTCACGCAGGGAAGCAGCAGCGATGCTCTCCAGGTACCAGACCAGCAGCTTTTGGATGTCCTTGTCCCCAAAGGTGGGTGCAGAGGAGGTCCAGCACCCATCCACCTGCTTATCCCCACTAAATGAACCTTCCCGCCAGGAACCGGCGCGGCTCCGCTTTGCCAGGGCAGGGAGAGCAGGACGTGGAGGTTTTACACAGAAAAATGAAGGGTTTGGGTAAATGCACCACCAAGGTTTGAGTCTTAAAGGATGCAGTAACGCCGGGGGATGCTGCAGAAGACAGCGGTGCTCCGATGACAGACGTTGGCATCTCGACTGAGTAACTCACATCTCGTGCAAAAACGGCCGCACAGCGGCATGTTTAAAAATTCCCTGTTTCCCTGTTAATTGGCTTTGAAGCTGGATGTCCTTTGCAGTTCATCTTTGGGAAGCTGAGGGGTTCGAGGTGCTCAGCCCCCTCGGGCAGGGCATGAGATGAACCCACATTTGGATCCTGCAGCAGCCGGCGGAGCACGGGGACTCAGCTGGAACACCCAAAATTAAAGCTGAGGCAGGTTCACGATTCCACCCACAGAGCAGCAAACGCCAAACGTGTGTTATTTTTGAATCCCCTGCTTTTTAAGGGCTGGTGGAAATGAGATATCTCGCCTCTTTTGCAAGCAATAACGAGAGGTGAATCACTACTGAAAAATCCCCTCCCGTGGACCACCCAGTTCGGTCCGGAGCTGTAAAACAAACCACGGCAGCAGTGGCAAAGTGCAGTTTTCTTCACATCACCGCAATTGCACGAGGCAAATCACATCAGCAACGGAGCGGGGCTTCCTAACAGCGTAGCGAGGCGAGAGGCGTGTTAACGAACGCGGGGTGATTAATATGGGCGCAGCGAGATCGCGTTCAGGTCAAAGGGGCAGCAGCGAGCCTCGAGTGTAACGTGTTCTGTTCAAGGGCCGAACATGTGCGTGTAATTCAGATTTAAATACTCTTTTCTCATAGTTCTGGGTAATTCTCCAACTCGGGATAAATAAGTAAGTGGTTTTTTTAAGTAAAGAATAGATAGGAGTTTTTTTATTTACCGTAATTAGTCATATCTCTCATTTTTCTTAAGATTTTGTGACTGTTCCTGAAGATTT
>NW_010176599.1:0-14949 GCF_000695765.1 Mesitornis unicolor | reverse complement strand
TCATAACTTGCAGATCGCCATATTTCCAAAAAAAATGGTGCCCATCCTATAAAATAGGAAATGACGTGGGTTTGACATTTATTTCTCCTCGTTTTTAGTGAGAAAACATAGATCTTTTTAACACAGGAAGTCCTCAGACCGAAATCGTGCGGGTTATTGCTGTTTGCATTGTGGAGTGGTATTTTGGGAGCCCACCCCTTATTTTGGGGCAGGGGAGCAGGCACCACGGTGAGCTGGTGTCAGGGAAGGAGAGGGCTCGGTTGGTGGGGGCACTGCAGGGTAAACCATAGGGAAATGTTCTTTTTCTTTTGGGCACGCGGGTATTTTCGGAGGAGATTCGTAATTGAGACAACGGATTTGTAATTGGGGAAATTTGGGTCCTATTCCAGGACCTGCTGCAAGGCTCCTTACGTGATCCGGAGTGAGTTTCTTTAAGGTGACGTCCCCCAAGAGCGCTGCTGGAAGAAGAATTAGGTGCCAAAATTCTTCCTGTCTCTGCCTGTAACACAGCTGTAATACATCCTAATTTTGATCTAACTTTGTCCGCTATGTTTAGATTTAGGGGTTTTTTTTAGGACAGGAACTGTCCTCTTCCCATCTGTTCTGGCAAGCCCAACCTAAGCGGTTCCACGTTGCAGTTGGAGCCTCCTCGCATTACGTGACCGCAACAAAACCCGAATAACAAACCCCCAGGTGATGCCCAAAAATAAACTGGGAATAAATTAAGTGTGCTGCTTGTTGAATAAGGCAGTGGGCTCATTTCCTCGGCCCCAGTTGTGTGCTTGGCATTGCCATGGGCCCTTGCTCTTGAAGAAGCCCCAGCAGACATCAGAGAACTCCGAGTATCAAGAGACACCTTTCTAAAACCCAAAAGCAGCATGAGGGAATATGTAATAAAATAAATATTTCAGCATTCCTAGACGTGCCAGGATGTAGCCAAGACGTGGCCTGGCTTGTGTTGTGATGGGTTTTACCGCGATGGTGGCTATGTGGTACGTTACAGATGGGGTTGATGTCTGCTGGTACTCACCTGAGCTTTCATCATGGTCCTGGCCAGCGCAGGAGAACCTGCAAGGTTCACCAAGGTTTCCTCTTAGTGTTGTTGGGGGATTTTTGTGTATGCTGAAGAAGGCAGACCCCAGGGTGTGCTCTGCTGTGGGAGCGGGGAGTTTGTGATGGTCTCCACCTCCCAAGGAGTATCCCTGTGTGTGCCTTGAGCTGGCTCAGCAGCTGGGTCCCCTCCAGCGATCGTTGGGTGCAACTGGAGAGGCAATGGAGAACTTCAGCCGTGCCTGAGGTCTGCGGTTGGTCCTTCAGTGTCTGCGTCTCCTCGGGGTCCAGCAGGCTTTGTCACTGGTCATTGAAAGGAGGGGACCAGTGAGGGGCTGAGGTTGGTTTGGCAGGAGCGTGGTCCACACGGTGGGATGCGGGGGGTGTTGTGGGTTTGGTCTTGCTCTGTCTTGAGACTCTTCCTTTAAATAAAATAACGGTGGTGCCAGTCAAGGTTACGGCTTTCAACCCAGCCGGAAGGTGGGGGAAGTTGGCATTAGCTGGGCTGAAGGCTGAAAAAGAAAGAACTTGGTTACATCAGGGCATTAATTTTCAATGTGTAATACATGAAGTCAGCTTTATTACCTTCATTTTTTATGGATAAGATGATGAGGGTACTTTCTTTTCTTCCCCTTTTTTCCCTCCTCTTTTGTTCTAACGTGTCTGAGGAGTTATTAAGGGCCAAATCCTAAGTAATGTGACTAATGGGACAGGAATCCAGATCAACCTCAAAACTCAAATAGTCCTGACAAAGCATCAGCTGCTTTTCTCCTCTTGTCTTTGTGTGTGTGGCTTCCCGTGTGTTGTTTTACACCAACCCATGGCTACACATGAACGTGGTGATAAATCAACATCTTAGAGGTGCAAAATGAAGCCATGGGCTGTGAAGATGGGATTCATGAGCAAGGCCAAATGAGCAGTGGCCAAACACGACCGGTGATGCTCACTGGGGCTTGTTGGAGAGTGCCAAGAAGGTTCCTATATATTTAACTTTAAGAGTAAGAAAAATGAACATATTTTGTGCCTACAAAATGCCCTTCCCAACATTTACAAGTATTTGCCTCCAAAGGCTCCCATGTTATTCCACTTTATCTGCCTTACGCATGCAAGACCTTCTCCTAAATGGCCAGTAAAAGCTAAATATTTTTTTAAAGCTCATTTCTATATTTAATGCTGCTTTTTCATTAGAAATTCCAATATTTCCTCCTGAAATTTTGGGAAATTTTGGGTTTTGGGAACATTATACATCAGCATATGCAGGAAGCAGATGATTCCCCTGGGCCAGGTTTGCCATCGTGGTTGCAGTGGTGGAAAATCAGCAAAGTTTGGTCGAACCCATCCAGGGTTTCCTTCACGACACTTTTCTGCTGTGGTTCAAGCAGATGCAACACCCTCCTTTGCTTTCTTTCCCGTTTAGGTGCTGCTGATCATCAGTGGGAACCTGAGCTTCCTCAACTGGCTGACCATCGTGCCCAGCATCGCCTGCTTCGACGACCTCAGCCTGGGCTTCCTCTTCAGCTCCAGGCCAGGAGGGGTGAAAGAGCGGGCGGCGAAGATGCAGCGCAAGGAGGGAGCGGGGGAGCGGCTTCCCCTGCGGTTCGGTGAGTGTTGGAGAGGGGAAAAAGGTGCCCAGAGGTGCGTTGGGTGGGCTCAGCTGAAAGGCTGTTGTCTTCATCACAGAATCCCAGAATGTGAGGAGTGGGAAGGGACCTGGAAAGCTCCCCCAGTGCAACCCCTGCCAGAGCAGGATCACCAGAGCAGTCACACAGGAACACGGCCAGGGCTTTGGGTGTCTCCACACAACGAGACTCCACAACCTCTCTGGGCAGCCTGGGCCATGCTCCATAACCCTCACCCTGACAAAGTTTGGCCTCATCTTCAGCTTGAACCTCCTGTGCTCCAGCTTGGGACCATTGCCCCTTGTCCTGGCATTGGCCATCCCAGAGCAGAGCCTGGCTCCTTCCTCCTGACACTGCCCTTTCCCAATGGATCCCCAGGAATGAGGGCACCCCTCAGTCTCCTCTGCTCCAAGCTCCAGAGCCCCAGCTCCCTCAGCCGCTCCTCAGCAGGAGATGCTCCACTCCCTCCAGCATCTCTGCAGCTCTGCTGGACTCTTTCACGCAGATCTTAGAGGTTTCTTCCAACCTTAATGTTTCTGTGATCCTGGAGCAAACCTGGGTGGGCAGGAAGTGACTCTGCCCCTGCATGGTCTCCTCTATGGGTTGGAGGGTGCCTGCCCACTCTCCCCCATGGCACCGTGGCTCTGTGACCCATTTGCCCTTTGCACCCATGAATGTTAGAGCTGCAGGAGCGTGCTGCGTCCCTGGTTAAATCACTGGAGATGAGGTTGGCCTTCCAGAAAGAGCAAAATTGGGAAAAAATTTGGTTGTGAGTCCAACATCTCTTTGGCTAACTGGGAAGGAGACCTGGCTGCTGGGCAAGTGGCCATTCCCATTTGTGGCCATTCCCACTTGTCCTGCTTGGAGACGTTGAGAGGAGCAGATGCTCATTCCCCAAAGCATGGAGGAGGTGAACTCCTGTTCACACTGTGACCGTGGAAAAGCAAATATGAGAGGTTTTGTAACTCAGCAGAAGGGGTCGATGTGGCCGATGTTTCCTTCTGGTGGGAGTTTCCAAGCAGCCCTGTTCCAGATCACCTGCGCAAGCAGCGCTGGGATCGTTTTCATGGGGCTGTGTAACAGATGCGGAGTCGTTCGCAGTGTTTTTATCAGCTTCATACAAGCAACAAATTGCCCGTAATATCAACAACGACCACAGTTGCTAATTTTTAAATATACTCAACAGCTGTCAGAGGAGTGAAAAATGTCAACAAGAAGCAGCATCTGTCTCTAGTCCTCTCTCATCTACCCAGGAACACGGCTTTTTAACCAGAAACATGGGTTCTAATGCAGTTTCATTAAACTTTCTGTGTCTCCTGTCTTCAATATTTTGCTGGAAGAAATCTCTAAGCAGCTTT
This sequence comes from Mesitornis unicolor, assembly GCF_000695765.1. Classification (NCBI taxonomy): domain Eukaryota; kingdom Metazoa; phylum Chordata; class Aves; order Mesitornithiformes; family Mesitornithidae; genus Mesitornis; species Mesitornis unicolor. The sequence goes on along the minus strand of NW_010176599.1, from coordinate 10,922 downwards.
TCCTCTCTGATAACTTTGCTTTAGAGGCTGAGAGAGCCCAGAGCTTTGCTGCCAACTGTATTTTTGCATCCAGTTGCAAGCAACACCCAGGTTGCTCCTGGAGGAGAAGCCAAAGGGCACCTCGTGCGTCACCATGAGAGCGCCTTTTCTGTGATGTTCACTGCAAAACCTCCCTGAGCCAGGGTGGCCACGCAAGGAGAGCCATCCGTACTGAGCCACCACTCCAGAGTGTGTCCCTGGGCTTTTCAGAAGGGATAATCCATGAGTAAAGGGTAGGGTATCTGTAATACTTGAGGTGAAATTGGATTTCTGCGTGTTTTTTCTGCTGCGCTGACGCTGTGTGGCAAGAGGCTTGGAGGAGCCCTCACCCCTGGGTCACTGGAGCAGAAGACAGGAGGGAGCCCAGCCATGCCCTGCTCATGACCTGGTTTTATAGGGCCCTGGCCGCTTCTTTGCAGTGCGTGTGTGTCATCCTGCCAGGACCTTGGATTCCCATGGCAGTGCTCAGCTCCTGCCTCTCCATCCAGATCCCACTGGCTCACGTCCCATGCTCCTTCCCCAAGTCTTGCTCCATCCTTGCCATGTAGATTTTATTTGTTTCTTACAGAATCACAGAATGTGAGGAGTTGGAAGGGACCTGGAAAGCTCCCCCAGTGCAACCCCTGCCCAGAGCAGGATCACCAGAGCAGTCACACAGGAACACGGCCAGGGCTTTGGGTGTCTCCACACAACGAGACTCCACAACCTCTCTGGGCAGCCTGGGCCATGCTCCAGAACCCTCACACTGACAAACTTTGGCCTCATCTTCAGCTTGAACCTCCTGTGCTCCGGCTTGGGACCATTGCCCCTTGTCCTGGCATTGGCCATCCCAGAGCAGAGCCTGGCTCCTTCCTCCTGAGACTGCCCTTTCCCAATGGATCCCCAGGAATGAGGGCACCCCTCAGTCTCCTCTGCTCCAAGCTCCAGAGCCCCAGCTCCCTCAGCCGCTCCTCAGCAGGAGATGCTCCACTCCCTCCATCACTTTGTGGCCCTGCTGGACTCTTTCAAGCAGTTCCTGTCCTCCTGGAGCTGAGGGCCCAGCACTGGACACAATATTCCATTAAACCCTTTTCCTCTGTGACTGAGTAGTTATGGCCCCAAGGACATGAGGATGATCACCACCTGCTGAAGGATGGGCCATAAACTGTGACCTGAGGAGCTGCTGATGTTACCTGTATGGTGGAGGGCTTTTGTGTCTGTATCTGCTCTTTATTTACGAGCTGGAAAGTTTAACCCATCTAAAAGTGGTCAAGCACTGGCAGGGGCTGCCCAGGGCAGTGGTGGAGTCACCATCCCTGGAGGGGTCCAAAAAACCGTGTGGATGTGGCACTTGGGGACATGGTTTAGTGGCTGTGGTGAGGTTGGGTTGACATTGGACTTGATCTTAGAGGGCTTTTCCAACCTTAATTATTCTATAAAAGGCAAAAAATGCCCAACAGACTCATACAGCAGCACAGGGGGTGAGGGGAGGCATCTCAGCAAGCTCCTTCCCAAGTCGAGTGATTCTCCAGAAACGTTCCCAGACTAAACAGTTATGAATAGCTCCTGGGAGAGCTTCAAATAAACATCCCTCTCCTGCCGAGATAAGGGGGAAGCTGCTTGCGATTGCTTTGAATCCGATCCCGTGGCTGCTAATGTTAAACAAATCTAAATCAGCCGTAGGGGTAGGAACCCCTGCAAGGTCGGGGCTGCTTGCTGCTGGTTGCAGTGGGTGAGACCCCGCACAGCCCCTGCAAACCCAGTACCAAAATGCCAGTGATACCAAAACAATGGTGAAGCAACGCACATTGCATATGTACATGATAAGCAATAGGGATTTTGCCAAAGGAAAATGAGGTTTGAATGGAGCAAACGGCAAGAAGTAGGTCTGGGTGAGAAGAGGCTGGGGCAGCGGGGAGGAGGCAGGAACAGAGCCGTGGGGGGAGCTGCAGGCACTCGCACACGGCTTTACCAACCAGGAGGGCGATTTTGAGCAAGGTGCAAGCGCCAGCTGTGTTTTTTCCCCTGTATTAAAGCAATGATTAATCTTACATTGTCGACATTTTTCCTTGTAGCCCTTTCTCAGACTATTTAGAGAAAGGCAGATCTCCGGAGCGATAGCGCGCGGCCCTTGGCAAGGTCGGGTTGATTACGGCCGAGCAGCTGCGAGCACCCGGGGCAGGGTCCCAGCTGCTATTGGGGGGTCAATAAGGGGATCTAGGGGTGAAGAGCCCATCACCGGCACTGAAATCCCCTTCTTGTGCTCTGCTGCTGTGTCCCAAACAGGCTGCTACGTCCGCAAGGTGGTGAACATCTCCTTTGGCCTCCTGATTGCTTATCTCAGCATCCCGGTTGTCCTAAACCTGCTCAATTCCAGACAAGTCATGAACACCTCGTTCAACCCGCTCCGAATCGTGAACACCTACGGAGCTTTCGGGAGGTAGGTGTGTTTTAATGGCACATCCCATAGCTCTGCTCCTCTCCAGTGTAGTCCAGTAGCCAGTCTGTGTGCCCTAAACACAAACAGAAATCCTTCCAGTAGCTGATAGACCTGGAATCGCTGTTTATGAGAGAGAGGGGGTAAAGGAACAAGTTTCTTTCCCACTTAATTGTAATTTATGGAATATCTCTTAATGAAAAAGGAGGAGGAAAGGAGCAGGTTTCTTTCCCCACTGAATAACCATTTCTTTTCTTTGAGCTGCTTTTCGTTAGCTCGTTATATTGATGTAGCAAATGGATGAAAATATCCATAAGGGAGCTCACCCAGTTGATGGTCATCACCATCACCACTTTATTTACAGTGAGCTGCTCTTCCCCTGCACGCGTTTGCTCTCCCTCATGTAAATGTTCACACGAATATTCACATGAATTTACACAAACATTGGGTAGTGGATTGAAAGCCAACCAAAGGAAGTGCCTCTTCCCATTGAGAAAATGCTGAAAAATGGGGATTCATCAAAATATCCTGTCCCAGGAGCACCAACAGGGCTGGTTTTGTCCACATGGACACTGGCTTTGCCACCATGTGGTGGTCATGGGATGGTCCCAGAGGTCTGAGCCCAAGGGGTGAGATGGGCAGATCTGGGGTTGTTGGGCTCTGGCCAAGGTCCCACAGGAGAAACCAGCAGTAATTAAATAGGGTTCATTAAAAGTGAAGGCTTTGGGAGGGCTGGTCCAGTGGATGGTGTAGGGGAGGAGCAGGTCTCACTGCGAGCATTGGAGATGCAGAGGACACCTGGAGCACATCAAATTAATGTGATGTTTTCCCCAAGTGTTCAAATAGCAGGAACTTCAGTGGAAAGCAAAAAGTTAGGGGAAAAAAAAGTGATTAAAAATATCAGCTCTAGTTGTGGAAAATGCTGAAGTTTCTCCTTTTTTTTTTTTTGAGAGGGAGAAATAACCCTGCGCCTCTTTGAAGGCTGGAGTGGTGAAGCGACGGGAGATTGTTTTCTTTGGGTTGTTGTTCTTTGCCTTCTTCAGTCTATGGTTTCTGTTTCAACAGTTACCAGAACCTAAAGAGCATGTGATGAAATGCTGCTGTAATATGTTTGTAATTCCAGCCTGTGTAAACCAATAAAAAGAGGATTGCAGCTTATAATGAATATACGATTATGTGAAACCTGACATATTTTGAATCACACAGTAGGAACATACTTTTATTAGTAATTTGGTGTCCCTGATTTACAGCGTGTTTCTAACCATTTACCAGAACCTAAAGAGCATGTGATGAAATGCTGCTGTAATATGTTTGTAATTCCAGCCTGTGTAAACCAATAAAAAGAGGATTGCAGCTTATAATGAATATACGATTATGTGAAACCTGACATATTTTGAATCACACAGTAGGAACATACTTTTATTAGTAATTTGGTGTCCCTGATTTACAGCGTGTTTCTAACCATTGGGCAGCTGGCCACGGCTCGTAACTCAGCCCAGCGCGTAATATGGAGCTTGGCTGGAGAATCCAGGAATTTATTAAGTGTAGGGTACAATTATAAGCGGAGATGCGCAGCGTTGCTTGGTTTGTAAGCATCCTTCACTGGGAGCCGTCGGCGGGGGGGGAAGGTGGACGCTGTGTGTTCCCAAGCTTTTGGGTTCTTGGGTTGGAGGAGGAGGGATAAAGCAGTAAAAAATTAAAAGGGTGTTGGGAGCTGGATGGCTTTGAGTTACGCAGCGGTGTGCTGGGTATGGAAACAGCTCTGCGGTGCGGGTTGAGAACCCGCTGGTGGTGTTTTCACACGGGTTTTCCATAGCCTGCACTTTGCCATCCCCTCCCCTCTGCCACCCTGCTGTGCAGAGAGGGTCCAGCCAAGCAGCAAGGGGATACGCACGACCTGCCGTAGGGCTGGGGGCTTTTTGACCATGTTTCCATACATCTGCTGGATATGGGGAGCTTTTTTGCTTTCCTGTTCTGCTTTTCTTGGCCTGGTTTGCATTGGCTCACGCGTTACCTCCTCCTCTTGCTGAGTAACAGCTCTGTGAGATGTGTCTTCCAGCCGGGATGGTGAAATCTTTGGGCACACAGAGTCAGCTGTTAATGGTGCCCCTGGGGGGTGCTCCATATGGGGCCAACCCCCTCCCAAGGCTGTAATCAGTGAACCCAGGCTCATGGCGAGCGTGTCCTGCCCTTTGCCATGGCCAGGGTTGGAGCTGGAGCTCAGTGGGGCCGTGGGGACAGCCAGACCCGCACAGGGGACACTGGAGTGGTCCCAGCTGGACACTGCTCTGCTGAGGGCGCAGCTGGAGGTCTCGGGTCCAGACCTTCCAAGGTCAGAGGCAGGGTTTCTGTGTGGAGCTTCCCATGCAGATACCATTACGGGTTTGTAGTCAGAGAGCTCGTGTGCCATGGGAGTCATCAGAGTGAGGGAAGCAAGGGTTTTCTTCAGAAACGTGGGACAAAGTTCGACCACATCTGGAATCTTGTGTCCAGTTCTGGGCCCTCAGCTCCAGAAGGACAGGAACTGCTTGAAAGAGTCCAGCAGGGCCACAAAGTGATGGAGGGAGTGGAGCATCTCCTGCTGAGGAGCGGCTGAGGGAGCTGGGGCTCTGGAGCTTGGAGCAGAGGAGCCTGAGGGGTGCCCTCATTCCTGGGGATCCATTGGGAAAGGGCAGTGTCAGGAGGAAGGAGCCAGGCTGTGCTCTGGGATGGCCAATGCCAGGACAAGGGGCAATGGTCCCAAGCTGGAGCACAGGAGGTTCAAGCTGAAGATGAGGCCAAACTTTGTGAGTGTGAGGGTTCTGGAGCATGGCCCAGGCTGCCCAGAGAGGTTGTGGAGTCTCCTTCTCTGGAGGGCTTGGAATTTGAAGTTTTTCCTGTACTTTGCTGCAGGAGAGAGCAAAGTCTGTCGGACAGACCGGTTCTCTGCAGCTGGACCCACCAGGATCCAGCTGTACCACCAGGTCATGGTGACTCCCATGAACATTTTATGTGACACAAGATCACAAACCGATGTCATGTTGTGTCCCATAGCGTCACCAAGGAGAGAACAGAAGTTGTCCTTCAGGGGACGTCCAGCCTGGATCCCAATGACCCCGCTGCTGTCTGGGAGGAGTATGACTTCAAATGCAAGCCTGGGGACCTGAAGAGGAGGCCGTGCTTCATCCCCCCCTACCACTACCGCCTGGACTGGCTCATGTGGTTCGCTGCCTTCCAGGTACGTCCCTTTGGGTGTCCCAAAACTTGGGTGTCCCTGGATGAGGAAAAGCAGTTTCTATGGATTTACTATGTGCTGGGGTGGACGAGGGGATATTTGAAGCCTTGGTTAAGTTAATGATGTTAAAAAAAAGGTTGTATTCGTAAAGGATGTCTGCTGCTCCTGTAATGAGACTCTTGGAAATTTTATGTGAGGCTTTTTAATTGTTTCTCAGCAATAATAAGAGCTAAGGACATTGAGAAAGGCTCTGGACTGCGCGAAGGGGTGGCACAGTGGGGCAGAAGCATCCCTCATACGGACATAGGGTCCGTCAAAATGTTTTCCCCACGTGGTATCAGCAAAGAAGCGACAGCCGTAAATTAAAAAAGAGAAGAAATTGTAAAATTGATTCTTGTATATCTTTCAGCCTGTTCTGCAAAATCATATTGCTGTGAGCATGAGAACTCGGGCCGGGTTTCACAAAGCTGGGGCTCGCAGCAGTTAGGAGGCAAACCCATCTCCGATCATCGCGGGTGTTTCTCTTTGTTCCTGTACCCTCTTCTCTCACTTCTCCCCCTGCCCCGTGCTTCTCTGTTTGCTTGCTTTGTGGTATTTTCATTTAGGCGCCTTTTGGATTCCTCAGCGATGACATAAGCATGGCTCTCTGGCGATGGTTTTATATTTACCCCGCTCGTTTCTGTGCGCTGGAATTTCATTTAATCTGCATTAGGGATGCTTATCCTGCAGCAGAGGTTACGGCTCAAGCCAGTGCCCGCTCACCCAACCAGAGGTTGTGTCTGCAGAGGAGAGAAACGATGCTGAGATGAGAGAAAGGCAGGAATAGCCCAAAGGCTTTAAAATACAAAGTGATCCCTGATACTGCGACACTGGGTGCAAATGGGCCTGGTGCCCCATCCCAGTGGGTGCAGTGGGTGGTGGAGTCCCCATCCCTGGAGAGGTTCAAAAACCGTGTGGATGTGACACTTGGGGACGTGGTTTAGTGGCCATGGTGGGGTTGGGTTGAGGTTGGACTTGGTGATCTTAGAGGGCTTTTCCAACCTCAATGATTCAAAGTTCTTACATATCCCGTGACCCTCCTGGTGCACAGGTCTCCGTGAAGCCATTTCAGACCCTGCTTAGAGGAGATTATTAACAAAAGTTGTAGAAAGGAGGAGAAAACCTGAAACATGGGGCTGACTGATGTTGAAATCAACAGGAACACAAGTCACCTTGGTACAGCAACGAACATTTCCTAATCTGGATGCTCGGGGATGTCAATACCTGCTGGAGCGTGGCAGGGAACCGCATTTGGGGTGGCCAAATGAGAGCTGTGCTGTGTGTTCAGTGCTGGCTGTCACTGCTGGAAGAGCTGGTCCTGTCACCCCCACACTGCCGCATCGGGAAGGAGTCCCCGATTTCGGTTGTTGTTCAGACTCGAGTCACGCAGAAAGGATGAAGCCAAAACCCCAGAAGAAATCTGTGAAGCCAGGCAGGCTTCACAAACCCCACACAGAAGTTTACAGAGTCCATAAAACCAAGTGACTGCAGCCTCAGGATTAGGTGTAATCTGCTTTTCGAAGTTCTGGGTTTCTGCTGTGCCACTGCATCGCTTCCCGAGCCGGTGGCCAGGTGAGGAGCTGCCCCCTCCAGCCCTGACAGGCTGCGAAAAGCCGTGGGTTTGGGGGGGACGGTGTTCACCATCCCTTTGTGCCGCTCCTGACAGGTTCCTCTTTGCACCTCATCGCTGTTTGTCGTACAACGCCTTCAAACGCTCGGGGCTTCCTGGACAAGTTTCCACCTTGGCTTTAGCTGCAGGTTTTGCTTTGAGAAACCAGGCCCTTGGCACAGGTCAGCGCCATGGGGGAGCCACCAGCACAGCCCCAATGCAGGAACAGGAGGAGCCGCGGTGCTGCTCCACCTCCAAATCACGATTTATTACTTGACTGCCTCTTAATTACCCTTCCAGTAGTGCCGTAATTATATGTCATGTAACATGGCATTATTTTCCAGGAAACCATTTTCGCCATGTTAATTTTATTATCTAAAGTTAATATGCCTTTTCACTTGTTTCCTAAATCCCCTCTTTGTTTCACGTGTCTCGACATCCCGAGGCTGCTGCAGCACTGAATTGAAACCCTTCATTTCGTTCTGGCAGGGACATAACCCATCCAGAAACGTCTCTGTGGTGCTGCTGCCCGTCTGCAGAGGAGGAAAATCTCCCACGAACAGAAGCAGTGTGCGGAAACCCGCACGACCTTGTTCTCTTGGCTTCTCATTTCTTCACGTTATCACAACCACCTCGGGGACTCCCTTGGCTCCATCGCCCAGCTTGGCCAAGCACTGGCAGGGGCTGCCCAGGGAGGTGATGGAGTCCCCATTCCTGAAAGGGTTCAAAAACCGTGTGGATGTGGCACTTAGTGGCCATGGTGGGGTTGGGTTGATGGTTGGACAGGATGATTTTGGAGGTGTTTTCCAGCTTTAATGATTTGATGGTGCTATGATAACCTGGTCACTTGTGTGGCCACATGGGCTGGGATGGTCTCAACATCGCTCCGGATCACCTGCCTCCATCAACTCAATGTAAACCAAGGTCTGCACCACCGCACGTGAACATTTTTAACAGGAGCTACCACTAATTGGATTTTGAAAAGGCAAACGCAATCCCATGATGGATGAGGAGGCATTGGGTGTGCGTGGTGCTACCACTAATTGGATTTTGAAAAGGCAAACACGATCCCATGATGAATGAGGAGGCATTGGGAGTGCATGGCGTCACCCTTAGTCAAGCACCCAGTTTGGGAAGGATGGAGCCAACTGGTGAGGGTGCAGAAGGACCCGCAGGAGGAGCAGGGACACAGAAACCTTGTCCCATAGCAGCACAGCAAACAAATCTGTGTGGTGTCTGGATGGCAAAACGGGTTTGGAATAGGTGAGAACCAACTGCAAATGGGAAAGCAGCGATCTGGTTTCAGTGTCCCTATGGAGAAGGGAGGAAATAATGGATAAAATTGCAGAATATGATTTCATCTCGGGAAAATTCGGGTCAAGCGTTAGGAAAAACTTTCACCCCTTGAAATATTATTGTATTAATGCGAAGATATCCTGTTTGCACAGGAGACAAATCGTGAAGGCTTTGTCCTCCAGCTGCTGATGGCAGCGCTCCTGTAATTATTTGACTTCTCGTTCGTGGTGGGCATTTGTAGACGGAGCCATCACAGCCCAGAACTGAGCTGTGCCGTGCCACTGGTACAAACAGCGTTACAGTTTTCGGGAGGCTGTGGGTGGGTTCAGCATCGTTAATAAACAGCAAGCGGCAAACAAAATACTGCTCATAGTTTTGGGGCTTCAAGTTGGTCACTTTTCCTGGTAGCGGGATGTCTTGGGCTTTGCAAAAGCCAATGTTTATCATACTGGAGATCTGTTCTTCACCGGTGGGCAGGCTTCAGTGCTCTGGATGAGGAAAAATCAAAGGGGAGGCTTTTCCCCTCCTCACTACGGCATGAAGGTTATTTATTTTATTTGGGGGCCGCATTTGGCCGATGCGAAGGCATGCTGCTGGTGCTTACCAAATGATAACTACTAAAAATACTAATACTCCAAAAATAACAGAGCTAATGCCATCTTTATATTGTTTTTAAAAGCCCAGTGGTTCATTGCAAGGTGCCTTGAAGACGCTTCAAAAGTCTCTGAGCATTGGGGCTGGCACAGAAGCCACTCAGGCTGGTGGCCCACGGTGCTGTGTCCTGCAGGGCCCCACAGACCCCACTGCAGGTGCATGGGGAAGAATTGTGTATTTTGCAGATACGGCGTGGAAATGTATAGATAAACTTCAGCTGCCTTCCTGAGAGAGGAGAGAAACATCAGCACCGGGATGGATGCTCCGAGGATCTCAGAGATGCTGGAGGGAGTGGAGCATCTCCTGCTGAGGAGCGGCTGAGGGAGCTGGGGCTCTTGAGCTTGGAGCAGAGGAGACTGAGGGGTGCCCTCATTCCTGGGTCTCCATTTGGAAAGGGCAGTGTCAGGAGGAAGGAGCCAGGCTCTGCTGTGGGATGGCCAATGCCAGGACAAGGGGCAATGGTCCCAAGCTGGAGCACAGGAGGTTCAAGCTGAAGATGAGGCCAAACTTTGTGAGTAGGGTGAGGGTTCTGGAGCATGGCCCAGGCTGCCCAGAGAGGTTGTGGAGTCTCCTTGTGTGCAGACACCCAAAGCCCTGGCCGTGTTCCTGTGTGACTGCTCTGGTGATCCTGCTGTGGCAGGGGTTGCACTGGGGGAGCTTTCCAGGTCCCTTCCGACTCCTCACATTCTGTGTGATTCTGTGTGTGTGATCTCCCCTGGGTGGTAACGGGGAGTCGTGATGGGGACGTCACGTTATCATAGCACGCCAATGGGAAGAGCTGAGAAAAAAACCCTGTTTATAGAGGAGGCAGATTCACATTTTTGTAAAAGATTGTATCCAAGCCTCTGTTATCTTGGTTTTCCAGCCAGAAGGTGCTTACAGTAAAAAGCCGCATGGAGCAGAGAGGAGGAGGAGGAGGAGGTGTATGTAATGCCATAAAACTTAAACCTCATGCACAGTGTGCTCGGCACTGCCTTTTACACTTCCTTTCTTCCCCCTTCTGAAAATACAGGCCCCAATTCACTTCCATTTTCCATTGCAACATTCATACATTTTGGTCCGCGTTCAGCATGTGAGAATTTTTATTTTCTTCTTTCCACCGCCGTGACTTCTCTCCATGTGAACGTGAATAACTTCCAGCCCCCGAGCTGCATCCAGACCAAGTGCAGGCTGGATCACGGGCAAGCTCCTCTCCAGCAGTAAAATCATGATGGAAGTGCCCAGAAACCCAAATTAGACCGATAGCCTATCGCACCACGGGCTGTATAAACACAGAATGAGACCTTGTCTATGTGGGGAACGATGGTTGTCCACAGCGGCTGTTGTCTCAACCCTGTTCTGGAACAAAGTGGCTTTTCTTTCCCAAAACAGAGGTGATATGGGAGCCGTGCCAGCTGCACCGTTTCCCCGTATGGGCAAGGTCTGGGAGCCAGGTCCCAAAATCTTGCTTTGCCTTTTATCCCTCAGCCCGGACCTGTCGCACTCCTTTCTGCACCCGGTTCTGCCAGGACCTGCTGCTTTCCCAGGCATTTTCTAGTGGGGTGGGGTAAGGGATGGCTTTTTATATACACATATACTGATCAATCTATCTATCTATCTGTATCTGTATCTGTATCTATCTGTATCTATCTCTATCTCTATCTCTGTCTCTGTCT
>NW_010176598.1:72293-85672 GCF_000695765.1 Mesitornis unicolor | reverse complement strand
CTGCGCGCATTAGCGTACAGGCATTTCAGGAGATTAATATTTTAATATAATTAATATCAGGAGATTATCTAAGTTGAAATTGGAGAAGGGAAATAAATAGTAATACAGGTATATTCAAAGAAAGAGTGAAGTAAATTGGGATTAAGCACACATCCACCACATAGGAAAGGTGGTAAAATTTTATTATGTGGAAAATAACACTCTCATAACCCATTTACACTTGTACTTCATTTTTGAGTCTGTTACTCTGAAGATGTTATACAAGGAAAGTAGAAATAAGTAACGACTAGTAACGATTTTCTCATACAGCCAGAACAAAACCGTTTCAGAAAACTGGAAGAAAGCCCATCTTTAGGTACTGGCTGATTGATGTTCCTGGTTTATTTAAGTTTTCACTGTTTCTACTTGTGCTATGTTGATTCTATTGATGAATAAACCAGCCTCACCTTCATACTCACCTCTTCATACTTTCATTTTTATTTTTTATTTTATTAACTCTTTATTTTACAAAAGAGTATGTAGATCCATTAATCAATCATATTATGCTACATGAACTTATTATCCTTCCAAGGAAAGAAGGAAAATAACAGAGGCCAAAGAGAAAGCTGAAATGTTTAATAAGATATTTTTCTGTGATCTTCTCTCTTACTCACTTTCTGTCTGTATATAAAGACACACATGTTAAAATAGTGGCAGAATACTTTGTGTAACAATCTCTTAGAAACCTTAAAAGAGAAAGGAATGGTCATGATAAAGGAAAATTAAGGAAACCATACGTATAAGTGCATTGCTATGAACAACATCATATTAAGTACAATGTACAGCTATGAGGAATGACCTTATTTATCCTAAAAGTTTGTGAGTAGTTACTGCAATGCAGCAAGGAACTGTCTAAAGTAGTTCATTATTTGACATACATTTTCAGAAACACATGGGGAAGGATATTCAGTAGAATATTCAGTAATTTTTAAGAAAAAGGAATAGAGAAATAGTGGTAGCATTGGAGGCTCATTGGCTAACTAGGAATAACAGAGTTCACATAATTAAGCTCAAGATAATTATAAGGCAGTACATTTAAATGTAATGCCCTCTAATAAAGCAGAGAGCTTTTCTGCATATCAAGAAAAATTAGTAATACACGGCCAGCGTTTGAAACTACTATGACTCAGTCTAAGTCAACTTTGCTTTGGTAAAACCATTGCTCTTTCCATTTTTTTGTATGAAAAATTCCTCAGATAAGATTAGGAAGTGTGAGTACACAGAGCATAGGACTGATCTTTGTCATTTTTTTCCATGTAAATGATAATGAAGATTGGATGTTAAAATAGATCAAAATCCCAAGTATGAAATTCCCATGGTTCATAATTAACATGGCAAATTCTTTCAAGTCTAGTCTTTTAAAAATCAGTCTAAAGATTTCCTCCCATTTTTCAAAGACAATATTGATAACAATTGTGTGAGCTGATATGAAGTCAAAAGAGACAATAAATCTTCATCAGATTACAGTCTTGTAAACCTCAATGCATAATAGAAGTGATAGAAAATGAGATTCAATTAAGATAGTGTTTTACACAAGGAACAACTCTGCTTAGCTGTTTTTCACATCAGCCTCATTTCTATATATGTATACTCAGATTTCATTCTTATTCATAATTTTGGGCTGATATAGTTTTTCTAAGTCTGAGCAATTTTGCAAAAACTTACAAGCTTTTTGTAAAATAAACTATATGACATTGTCCCTGTTTGAGAGTGGAAATGAGATCTCCACATAAGTTGTGGAAAATGCATGAAGGTGAAGCATAAAGCTATGCTTCCATGGTCAAATCAGTTTTCCTCAAAAAATTAATTAAATTTATTTAAAATTAATTAATGGTTTTAACATTCATCAGTAATCAACATACTGAAAAAATTTACAAATTCCCACATTTTCCTGAGGTTTTCTTTTTAGATCAAGAATATAAAATCAAACATGTTCCCCACAGTGAAACCAGATAATTGCACATTTCTGTAGACATTTCAGTTTGCTCAGATTATAATTTGAAATATTTAGCTGTTTACTGATGCTACTTACCACTTCATTTGCTGTTGAACAGTATACATACTGTACTTAAGTATCAGCAAAGAACAGCAGAGTGCCAACGTCCTCCAGAACCATTGTTAATTTGAGAACTTGGGAGTGCTATGACAATGCTGGCAAGGATATTTGTCCAGCCTGCTGTATTAGCTTGTAGGAGGACTGTAACAGCAGTGTGGTGTGGGTGATTTTGGAATCTGCTGAGTTATCTGGTCCTTATCTCCCACTTGCTTGTGACAGTTCTGCCTAGGGCATCCAACAAGCTTTGTTTCTCCCACTCATTGTTAGGACCCATCACCATTAATCAGTCACCAGCATGTATACACAAACAAAATCAGAAAGAACAGGCAGCTCCCAAGAATAGCTTCCTGGGAAACCATATATCTCTATGGATCCCTTGAATAAGACAATGAAATGACTGCCCTGATTAGTCAGTACTCATTGCTAGTGCGGAAATACAGTTCTACAACATGTGTACAAAGAAGAGGAATGTGCATCTATGGTAGGTATTTGAGAACCAATGGATGCAATCGACCATATAGGCTTTTAATGGTTTCACATTTTCCAATTGAGTGATTTCCTCTAGCAGAGTTTGATGCCAATTCCTAATGCCACTGTTTTATGCTGCTCTTTAAATAAATGTTAGAATTTTTGTTCAGTCCCATATATTGCCCCTTCCTCGTGACATTTTTGCATGTTATAATACCGAATTCCTGGCAAGAAAAAGTAGAGAATAAATATAGCAAGAATTCCTCCACAATGAATTAATTGCTGGTATTTATTATCCTTCTAAAGGTAGAAATTTAAAAATATCAGTGTCATTACTATTATCCCATCACCTTGTTGAATAGGATGGATCCCATCTGTCCCAGTTTGAGCTAAATAGAACTAATTTTCGGTTTAGTCATTTTACTTTTCAGCTAAGTCTCTTCTAAGTGGTGGTACTTTCTGAAACTAATGGCATGATTTTCCAGATGGTGTTCACATCTTCAAGTGACAGTGCTTGTATGTTATGTAAACATGGCAAGGTCACTGAGATGCTGTATTCACACCTGCAGGGAGGAGCGGACAGGATAGATCACCCAAAACTGACCAATTAGGTATTCCATCTCACGTACATCATAGTCAGTATAAAAATAAGGGATCACGAGGGTCTCACTCTCTTGCTCTTGCTCTTATTCTTCTGTCTTCTGTGATGGCCGAAGTCCTAGCAGAACCTTGCTAGTTCATCTGCCTCCAATACTGATCTGTGTGTTCCTGAATCCAGTTCCTGCATCCTACTTCCACCTGCTGCTGGGTCCAGTCTGGGACTTTTCCAGTGCCCCGCTCCACAGAGCCTCTGGTGACATAATTGTCACTGGGGAGGGGGAGTGGTGGTGGAGGAGGAGGATTTTATATTGGTTTATATTGGTACAAAACACCTTGAATAATAAAAATGTAACTGCTGACAAGAATATAAAATTGTTCTTGGAGCTGCTTTTTACCAAAAAAGATAACTCTTTTGAGCGTGGAATTATGAAGTTGCCTGAAAAATGGCAAAAGGTATTTGAATGAAGTATATGCTATACTGGTTTTTTTTGTTGTAGTTTTTGTTTTTTGGTTTTTTTCCCCCCATGAAAAAATCGCCTTTCATTTACCCAGAAAAAAAAAGAAAACAAAAAATTACTTTTTGGCCAACCCAATAAATTTCCTGCAATTTTTGCCTACTAAGACACGACAGTTAGATACTAGAAACTAGTAATTGTGGCACGCTAAGCACAAACACAAGCCATTTCTCATATGAAGCATGATTGGATAAGTATGGCTATCATTTTGGTAGCCTTTCTCCTGCTGAGTATAGTGGTGTAGTTTATTAATTGTGGCTTATTGGCTTAGCACAAGAAAAGTGCACAGAAATGTAGTTTAACCATGAAAAAGATTAATGTGTTTAATAAAGAGGACAAATTATTTACGAAGTCTGAATTTCTCACAGAAATTACAACAGTCACATAAGTAGAATTCACTTCTACAAAACAAGAAATAATCAGGTTTTACTCTAGTTTGCTGGGTTGAGTCCCTCCAAACAAAATAAGAGGCATTCCTTGGCATCCCTAATGGAATAAATTTTACCACTGTGACTTGTCAACAAATGTTCATGAAATACGGATATGACAGTTTCAGTCAATCTGCTGTACATATCAGGAATAGTCAAGATTCCCCTGATCAGTGGTTCAGAAACCTTGAAAGGATAATAAATGTTCAGATCTTTGCAGACTTCCTTTCAGATGAGGCTAAACTTCAGGAAGAAATGGTCTTCCACTGCTGCAGCCCTGGTCATGAGAAAGGACTGTGTAGGAACCTTACATTTTCTTCTTGTGTGACAAATACGCAGCTTCCTAAAGGACAGCTCTGGAGCAATCTCTTTTACAAAATTATAATCTATGTTTGTGTTCTCTATCACAGTCATGTTTGGTATAAAAGTGATTCATAACAACAGTGACAGCGTCCTTATTGGATCTATCCAGTGTCTTTCCCCAATTTTTTATGTAAGAACAGTGCATATGTATAGCACTTTGAAAACAAGAGTAAATTCTGAAATGTCCTACACATGTAGGAGATGTGAAGGCAGTGTGATTCTTGATAGTTTCCAGTGTTAACTGCAGTTGCTGCAGAGGCTCTGAAAAGTAATGGAAAGTGGTAAAAACTTAACCAGAGTTGCTTTGTTTCATATGTTTTCTCAGACCGTCATGCTACAAATATAATGTAACTTCATAAGAAATTAGACTGCTTTCTTAAATTTTTCTGGGAAAGTAAACAAAGAACTTCATATGTTTTCATCTAGTATCTGACCTTTCCTTGAGAGGAGGTCAGATTATATCTGTCCTTTGCAACAGTTGAATTTTTACTGTGGGTTTCTCTTTTATTGAACTCAATTCTGTATTTACCTCTTACAGACTTGACTTTTATACAGCTGCACCTGCCAAAAAAGACTGGTTACAAAATTTCGACTTCTACAAAAGTCTGTAACAAGGGTACTATACTATGCAAAGAATACCTTACATCTTCCCTTTCATAATTTTTATATTTTACCTATTAGAAAGAAGGTTGAGTTTTCAGATCTTTTGCTGAGCTGTTAGTGTCTCCTAACCTGATATTCTAATAAGCATTTTTCAATGCAATTTTTTATGTCTACTAATGTGCTTTGGTAAAGTCTTCAGTGGTCATACTACTAATATATAACTTGATTCTTTCTCTTTTCAGATTATTCATTTAGATGGGTTATTGTGCTGCCTCAAGAGTGGTTTATGCTGACTGATCACAGGAATGTGCACCAGTGTGACAAAAGGATTTCAATTGGTTAATCTCTCTATCTATACTGCAGAACAGAAATAATTGTCTTCAGTTTGGAAATTCAAAATGCTTTTATGGCCTATGAAAGCTACTGAGCCAAAATATGACTTTTGAAGGGGTTGCAGTCAGCAAATTTTGGAAATGAAATGGGAACTGAAGGTGCTCTGAAGCTTACTACTGTAGGAAAATGGTTCTGTTTTGTAAATTATGTTGATTGACTGAACAAGTGAAAGTAATGCAACCTTCCTCCCGAAGGTGAAATTGCAGTCTATTTTCAGGCTGAGTGAAATATGACAGAGGGAATAAAATGTAACCTCATAAACATAATGTCTGATAATATTGTCAGTCAGAAGAACTAAAATAAAAGTAGTAAAAAATAATACAAGCATTAGCTTTGACAGGGAAATAGAATGTTATTTTCCATTAAATTTGAGGGCACATATCTTGAACTTTGAGGTTAAAAATAAATACTGGAGTTGCATCAGCCACTGAATGCCATCCTGTGACTTTTCATGAATGATATAATTACTGCCTTTTTCAATTTTTTTTAGTTGGTTGAAGATGAAGATATTCAACAAGAACTTCATGCATGAAGTGGAAGTGCTATCTGTTTGCCAGAAAATATAAGAGCAACAGCAAATTCCAGTATCTATCACGTTAGATTATTTTAAGGAAGGATTAAATACATTTATATGTCAAGAATGTCTGTGGTTACATTGTTCAAAAATCTCTAAAGATTATAAACAACTGCTTTTCAGAACATTGTTTTACAGTATTTTTCATGGGGTTAAGAAGGGACATCCCATAGAGGACCTACTGAATAACTTCCTATTATGGGAGTTCCTCTTCTGCCTGCATTGAAGGCTGGGTGCCCAGATTCAGTATGACAATTCATGTGTTTCACTTGTTTTAATGCCTATTTGTCAGTCCTTGAAGTCCCCATATTGCATATGCAATGTTAGCGCATTTGTGTAGCAGATTAGCTACATCTTTATTTGTCTACCAAACTCTTTTCCTCCTGTACTTTATATAGCCTTGCTATCACTCTTCTCCCACCTTATCTTACTGAAATGTATTTTTTGTGTGCAGCATGGGAAATCACCAAACTTTCCCATGATGTGTGAAGAGAATACATTTCACCCTTGTAACATTCTCTGAAAATCTTCCTGTTTGCTCTTCTCCTCTTATCAGCCTGTGCACAGTTATGTTTTGTATTGAGAGATGGCTGCTAGTTTCATATGATTGCCTTGGATATGCTGGGGAATTTAAAATTGTTCTATCTGCTTATGAACTGGGTTTTAGATGGCTGAAGTAAAAGGGGATGGGGTGCCAAATGACTGACATTCAGATTGAACAGCCAATTAGCTGACAAGTAATTGATTACACTTATGGGTGTACACTGCAAGGTTTGGAGGGGGTGTGAGGGGTTGCAGGGGTGGCATCTGGGAGGATGTCAGCTTCCTAAACTGGTCAGCTGTCCAAACATCCAGCCGCAAGAGGATGGCCAGCAGGAGATGTCTGTCTGCCAAAGCTGAGCCCATCAGTGAAACTGGTGTGCCTTCTGTGAAAACATACTTAAGAAAGGACAAAAAACACTGGACAGTGGGGGGGGGGGGGGGAAGAGTAAGAAATAACAGAGGGAACACCAAGATCAGAGGAGGAGAAGAAAGTGTCCCAGGCGCTGAGCAGATATTCCCTGCAGCCCGTGGAAAACCTGTGCCAGAGAGGAGGAAGAGACAAAGAGAAACTGCTATGCACTGACAATAACCTCTCCTTCATTCCCTCTGTGTCATCTGTGGTAGGGATACAGGAGTCTGGAGTGAAGGAATGAAGCTGATCTGGGAGAGGGGGTAGAAAATGTGTTCCTTTAATTTTTGTCTTTTTGCTTTTCACTGCCTGAATCTGTTTTAATTGCAGGTAAATTAAGTTAATTTTCCCCAGTTGAGGCTGACTTGCCAGGGGCTGTCTTGGTAAACACTCTGCCTGTCTTTATTTCAGCTGATGAGCTTTCTCACTCCTGTTTTTTCCTACTGTCTCTCCTACTGATGACAGCTGCTTCACAGAATCAGAGCAAAGGCTGGTTAAAAAGGCTCAAAACCCATCATTCTCATTTATTCGGGATGAAATCAGTCCAGAGAGTTATCTATCTGACCTGTTCCCTACAGAGCCTGTTTGTAGTTTGTTTCACTGCCCCTACCATGTCTAATGACAGGGCTTCCCATAGTGTCCTAGTTCTCCACTTCTAGTTAAAGGAAAATATTATTTATTTATATGTTAAGAAATCATATTTATGAAAATTAAAATTTTCAGGATCCCCAAGCTTTCTGTATTTCTAAATAATTATGATACAAGTTACTTAATTCAGTTAACTACATGTATCTAAATATGAACTCATTTTAAATTAAAAAAAGTAAAAATAAAAAGCGCTAATTTTTTAGCACTTTTCTGAAAACAGAAAATTCCCTGCTTAAAAAAAAATCTACTTTCTCTTGCACTTTCCTCCTCTTTGTCTCACAGGGCTCAGAGGTGGGAAGAGGTGAAATGTGTGACCCACAGTGACAATTTGTTATTATCTGGGTTAGAGTTATTTCTTCTGACTCCCACATAAGTGGCAACAGTGGTTGGTATAAATTCCACCAATCAAAAAAAAAAAAGCAATAATTCTGTACTTACATTTGTATCCAATACAGTCAACTGTACAACAGATGGCAAGAATATGGATACATGTGAAAATATCAGGCACAACAGATTCAATCTGTAGTAGGAATATTTCTGTACAGTTATCTTCTGTCAAGATGACCATGAACCTGTACAACAAAGAATCAAAGCTATTCTATTATGTACTGTAACAATTCAACCTTCATGTTTATTTCTATTTTGAGATTGATTTCCTAGAGAAAGAAAGTATATTTGATTGTGCTGATTGTGTATGTTTGTGTCCTACCCAATTTCCAAACCTCTTAGCCAGTGTCAAAAAAATTATCACAGACCTCAGAATAGTTCATTTCCTGCAATTTCTGGAAATGGGTAGCTGGGAAGAAGACAGACGCCTCCTAAATGCCACCTGCAATGAAAAGGCTGCATCGTGAGCTGGGAAGATTACTGACAGATTAAGATATCAAATCAATCACTAAACTGCCTTCATTCTTCCATGCTACAGCCTAGCTCTGGGTCTGTGGTTAACATGCACAGCAGGACGAAGGGAAGGGATGCAAATTTGTCTGTGTCTGATGGCACAGATCTCTTTTACAGCTCTGCAGCATCATAAATGTATTTTAGTGCAACAGGCATTTGTAACTTGATTAGAACATACCTCTGCACAGCCAGCCTCTTGCTTGTCATTGGAAGATATAGATCATTTCTCACAGAGAGGCTCCTGATGGTCTTATATCCTACTGTGCTACTTAATGGATTAGCTGCTATACTACATAAGAGAGCAGTGATTTCCTGCTATTCAGTCAACAGTAAATTAGGTATTAATTAGCTTTAAAAGGCACTTGCTGAATGAGTGACATGAGAAAATACTATGCATTTTAAAGGGATATCCTTAGCTTTAACAATCTCATATTGAATGTAATTTTTCACAGGTATCTTACTAAAAAATGATGTCATTTTATCTTTATTTTTTTATCAATGAAGTTATCTGTCCTGTTTCCAATATTCAGTGAGACAAAAATGCTAAAAAACTTAAAAGTTAAAGTTAAAGCAATGAGAGATGACAAAAAAATGATCACCTTATTAAATATGAAGACAGGACCTTGTTTTTTCTGCAGTATTGCTGCTTGTTTGGAAATGTCCTGTTCTTTGAAGTATCAGTTAAAAGATAAGATTAAAATGTCATTTGTATCAATCATTGAGGCAGTGACTGTTTTATTCTGGCAATTCTAATGTTTTTTTGTTTTTTTTTAAGAAAGCATAACATGATTTACAATCTTTAGGGTGCAATACTGCAAGTTTAAAGCAAATGGAAGCACCCAGATTACTCTGAAAGTGTTTGAGATATTAAATGAAAAATGGTCACAGATTATAAACATTAAAATTGTCAAACATATTAACGTAAAACATAGCTGAAGGGAGAAACAGTTACTTTACTTGCGGAAAAAAGCAGATCTTGAAGGAATGGAGAAAATATTTACAGAAGCACTTCTCTGGCTTGTGTAACAAGATGAATATACTAATTAATTTCTTAGCACATCGTATTAGTATTTTTCTGCATTATCAGTTAGATAAGAGATATACAGTATGCTACAGACAATGCTTACAATGTGCAGCAGTGCTCTGAAACAAGGTAATATTTCACATGGAGGAACAGTGCACAGATTAAACTACTTATCTTAATGTAGCAGAGTCAGTGATACAGATGAGAACAAACAAACAAACAGATAATTCCTGACTCCAGCTCCTAGGCAGTAATTACTAGATGAGATGAATTCCCAGTATTATATAACTGTGATGAAATTATGTGGCACCTTTGTAACCAAATTATTTCACTATCCATATTTCCCTAATGAAGCTTCAAACCTGGGGAACTTCTCAATTTGGGAGCATGACATGTCTCATCTTCTGTCATCTTCAGTTATGGATTCTATATTTTCATATTAGTTCCATGGGAAATATAGAAAAAGCCTTTAGATATGAAAGTGAGAAATTTCTAACTGTCCAAAGTGCTGCTATGGCAACAAAAAAAGATATGAAGTACATAAAATGGGGGAAAAGTGATTTCATGAAAATATAAATAAAACTGTATAGGTTGTGTGTATTTCTGTATTCATTAGCGCTCAGTATGTTCCATGATAGCAATTGCCAGTGCAAGCTCTGCAGTGGTTTTCATGAAAATTTAATGTACCCACAGTGACCACAACACAAGGCTACAGCACGGACCCTTCTGTCCTGAAAGATGTAAAAAATCATACAGGATCCTAAAGTACAAACAAACAACTGAAAAGAATCAGTCAACTTTGTGATTCTTGATGGCTTCTTTTTAGTTTCTAAGTATTCTGGATTACCACACAGTTGTTATTCAGGAACAACAGACAGGAATTTTTCTAATGATGTTGTTATGCTGCAACTCCTCTATGATAGTACTGGGCATATTCTTACTTCACCTTCTTTTTTTTTAGATTTTTCAATTACAGGATTTTTTCTCCTTAGGTAGGAATGAGCTTTGCATTGTTCACAGAAAGAAAAAAAAAAATCCAACAAATTCTGTTCCCTCCATCAAGATGCTATACTGCTATCTTCTTCACAATAAGATAATCTTAATGCAATATTATACTAGTGTACCACTTCTTTCACCTTTTGACTATGCTTGTGTGGCACAATGCAAAGAAGTGCAGATAATTAAAGCAGCTCTAATCAGCTCTCTCATGTTCTCACCGAGTTATTCAGTCAAGGTAGATGGACATGGTAATACTGCCAGTAAGGCTCAATCCACCACCGAGCATCAGCTGATGTAGCAGAACTAGCCTGTATGAAGCTCTACATTATTACCTTGCTATAACAGAAACATATTTCTCCATCTCCTCAAATATTACTGCTAATCAAATGCAGAATAATAAAAATATCTCTTTATTTTTGACCTCATTAATGTTTATAAATTTGTAAAGGGCGAGTGTCAGGAGGAAGGAGCCAGGCTCTTCTCAGTGACAGCCAATGACAGGACAAGGGGCAATGGGTGCAAGCTGGAGCATAGGAGGTTCAACCTGAACATGAGAAAAATCTTTTTTAATGTGAGCGTTACAGAACACTGGACCAGGCTGCCCAGAGAGGCTGTGGATTCTCGTTCTCTGGTGACATTCAAAACCAACCTGGACGCGTTCCTGTGTGACCTGGTCTAGGTGATCCTGCTCTGGCAGGGAGGTTGGACTGGATGATCTTTTGAGGTCCCTTCCAACTCCTAATATTCTGTGATACTGTGATTCTGTGGTTTTTCCCTGTAGCTATACTTATAATAGCAAAAATGTAGACATAGCGTGAAAGTCTCTGTGAGATTCTATTTACTTGCATGTTAATACCTTTGCCAGGATCAGGTAACCATGCCATCCATTCTGTGAATCTGCTATACTTCAACAAGGCCAAGTGCAGGGTCCTGCACCTGGGTAGGGGCAATCCTCATTACCAATACAGGCTAGGAGATGGTGTGCTGGAAAGCAGCCCTGAGGAAAAGGACCTGGGGGTACTAGTAGATGAAAAGCTGGACGTTAGCCACCAATCCACATCTGCAGCCCAGAAGGACTGCATCACAAGAAGTGTGGCCAGCATACTGAGGGAGGTGATTCTGCCCCTCTACTCTGCTCTGGTGAGACCTCACCTGGAGTACTGCATCCAGCTTTGGAGTCCCCAACACAAAAAGGACATCAAAGTGCTGGAGCGGGTCCAGAGGAGGGCCACAAAGATGATCAAAGGGCTGGAGCACCTCTCCTATGAAGACAGGCTGAAAGAGTTTGGGTTGTTCAGCCTGGAGAAGAGAAGGCTCCAGGGGGACCTTATAGTGACCTTCCAATACCTGAAAGGTGCCTGTAAGAAATCTAGGGAAGAACTGTTCACAAGGGCATGTAGCAATAGGACAAGGGGTAATAGTTTTAAACTAGAAAAAGTTAGATTTGGGTTGGATATTAGGAAAAAGTTTTTCAACATGAGTGTGATAGATCACTGGAACAGGTTGCCCAGCGCAGTGGTGGAGCCCCCATCCCTGGAGATATTCAAAGTCAGCCTTCATGGGGCTCTGAGCAACCTGATCTGGTAACATTGTCCCTGCTCACTCCAGGGGAGTTGGACTGGATGATCTTTAAAGGTCCCTTCCAACCCAATACTTTCTATGATTATATGATTCATTTCATCATCTGGCAGTAATTCCCTTTTTCCATGGTTATAATTATGAGAGAAACAGTCATAAATTTTCTATCACCTTACCAATGAAAATTTTTATACATTCTGCTCCTTTAAGTTTTTAAAAGTAATTTCTTTCAAATGTCCAATTGCTTTGAACAGATTAAATATAAATGGCAAGTGGCAACAGAACTCATTTCTCAACTGTGCCAGATATTTTAATTATTTAAAGAGCTTCTCTCTGAAGACTTCCCTTCATTAGTCTGCTGTGTTTTTGTAGCTAGATCTCTTTGCTCTAGGATTTGTGAAAGGCAGAATTCTGTGCATTGTGTGTCTCAAAGAAAGTTCATCTTGGTGCAGTTAATAAAAAATAAATAAATAAAAATCTAATAAAGACTATTCCAGAAAAGCATCAAATCTGGGAGGTGCTCCATTGTACTGGCTTCACTGGTCACTGAATTCTTCCATTTCAGCCCTCCAAGGTGAGGGTCATGCTGTTTCAAAAATGTTACATTTTCAAAAGTAACCTTCCAAAAGTTTCCCTTTTTTGGCACACACCATGGTGCATAACAAAAAGATTATGTTTGACCTTGTAATTTTATTAGGCATCATTGCCCTTTACCCTGGGGAGTAAGGATAACTAATTTCAAGCTCAGGTCTGTGTGAAAATCTTTAACAGAGCTTGATACCTCATGTCAATACAAGAACTACAGGATCCATGTTCGGAAGTGATGGCACCAATCAGGACACTAAATTTCTGAAATGATATATTTCTGAAGAAGCAGCTGAACAAAGATAAAAGTTATGGTACAGAAAGTAGTAAGATCAGAAGGTGAAAAACATAATTCACTCTTTTATATTTCTCTTGAAAAGGTGAAAATCACTGTGAGTTATTGTGAATACACGTCGTCAACTTCAAGAATTATTTGCTTATTTTTGTAAATTGTTAACAATATGTATTTTTAAATGGCGTAATATTTTCTAAAGATCTCAGTGATTTTTGCACATTAACTGATTTAAGTAAAGCCTCTTCTTGATATAAATGGCATAGCACTTGAGTAAGCGTAGATAGACAAAGTTTTTTGACAAATTCAGTCAGCAATCTGGTAACAAATGTGGGAAGTTGAGAGTTTGGTCTCTTGCTTTC
>NW_010176598.1:62288-72262 GCF_000695765.1 Mesitornis unicolor | reverse complement strand
TTCCCTACTAAGGTATTCAAAGTATATATAAAAAAAATAATACAGTCTTACAAACACTCTATGATCCTTTGTGTTCCTGAGAAAGGTCAAAATTAATGAAAGGGGTTTTTTCTTGCCTTTATTTTTTGTTTTGCTTAATAGCATCTGCTTTTATTTGGTTAAAATTGGAGGACAAGAAGTACATGGTGCTATGGACACGGTCTTTGAGACCAAATTTCCCATCTTCAAATCCTAAACTGATCCTACCTGACAGTATTTCCTATTTAATGTAAACAAATCCAGATTTCGTTTAGCAGTCTTTTTTATTCCTCCTGACTTCTGAGGTAGGATTTATGGATATTTAGCATTAACTTCAGTGAGACTATATTTTGAAAGATTCACTACATCAAAAGAAAGTGGTATAGTATACAAATGCTCATTGAGTATCAGTGCATTTTTGCTCATCTTTCTTGAAGAAACTTGTACAGGTGGCACAGCACTGCAGAGATGTTTTGCATGTGAACCTGGGATCTGTAAGAAATGCTGAATTCTCTGAGGTCAAAGAGGCAATGCTCTTTTTAGAATGCAGCAATAAAAATCTTAATCCAATGTAATCTGAGTTAGTCACAACACTTTGTGGATTTTTGGTTGCTTTCTTTAGTCAGATCTTAATAAAGCTTTAACTAGCAACTGCAACTTCTCTTGTGACAAATGCGACACATACTTAGACTATTGATGATTGTAGGAAGTTTGTATCTCACTGAATGAACTCACTCATGAAATATTGCTGGGTATCAGAAAAATATTTTTTCCCTTAGTTCTCAGGTACTCTAGTAGTTTTTTAAGTACTCTGCATTTGATGCTTAAGTTCTGAAGGCTATAAAAAGAGATATTTGTTTTATTGTTTTAACAGCAAGGTTCATATGAGATTAAAAAATGCAACATGGAAAATACACTTTACTTCAACCACAAGAAGAGTGCTTTATAGTGCCTTTTTTTTGTTTGCTTATGAGTAAGACTTCTTATGTTAACATTATTTCACTCTACTTTCCTAGATGCAGAATGAGAAAACATAATATTAAGACTCTAATATTTAATTTTATTTTAAAATTTATTTCTGTCTGGCAAAATGAAGCTTGCTGCATCTATTCTGCTTGTCCTCACAGGCAGGAACATGGACATGGCTGGAATATAGGTTTGGTCACATTTGACAGGTTCTGGACATAAGCCATTTCATGAACAGATGTATTCCTGGCATACATTATCTAGATGAAGGCTATGAAAATATACAATGATTTAAAATGACTGTTACCATGAAATAATATCTGGACTAAAATTTTGTGAGTTGAAGGCAGTAAATAAATATTGGATGCATTTTGTGGCTTTTATTCTTGGAATGACACTTTGAAAAAGCAAAACCTTCTATTTGTATTGCCTCTGTATTAGGACTGACTTTCAATTAGCCAAATATTTAAGGATCTTAAGCACATTAAAAAGATAGTCTTGAAATACACAGAGAAAAAATAAACTCCAATATGTTAAAGATTTGATAATGATGGTAAAAATGTCAAATGCAAGGACAGTACTGACTAAATATTTCTTTTTTCTGCTTGGAAAAAGGTAGGTTTATGCCATTTTATCATTGAAAAATGAGAAAACTTTTCTTAATTACTGATCATAGAAACTTTGTTAAGTAAAAGCTGTCAAAGTTTAAAAAAATACCATTTGATTTGACAGATTGAAGATGAGCAGATTATCTTTTCCAAGATTAAAGAATGTCTTCTCAAATGAAAATGAAAAAGGCATATCACATGGTTAGAATATTAAAGCAGAAATTGTGCTTTACTTTTTGTGACATCTTGTGTCTATTTTTAGTCTGAGAGCATTCAGTGAGCAGTAAACAGAACAATTACTTACTGGAACAGCTCACTGGTCACCTGATTGGAATAAGTATCATGAGATACAGGAGATTGTTCATCACTTGAAAACTTTAAATCAAAATATTATTTTGTTTTGAAAGGTTCCTTCCTCAAATCCTATGGCATTGATTACTTGCTTCAGATTACTTGAGATTGTCATGGTATTTCTGGCCTTTTTTCTAGATCTTGTGATAAATACTCCATGAACAAATGAACAGATCATAAAGCAATATAGCTTAATTTCCATTTGAAAGTAACGTCGAGTTGCAAACAAAATAAATCAGTGTAAAATTAGTGTAAAATTTGGAGTGTAAAATTAGCTGTTAATGAGTCAGCATTACTCTCTTTCCTTACTTGATACAGGAATTTTTTAGTTCTCAGTCTAATTTTAACAGTATAATTTCATTGAAGGATAAGAGGGCATTTCGTGAGATAAATAACAACAAATTTGTCAATACCTGTGTAAACATGATGGGGTCATGGCAACAATACTGTTTTCAATATAATGGGCCTTTAAGAATTTTTTTTGCTTTAGAATTAAAGAAATGGTCCAAATTCATCACATTTCCAATATCCTATCTCAAATGTCTTCAGAACATTCATACTTCTAAAAAAAATCTATTAACGATATCTTTTTTTTTTGTTTTCACCCCAGGAAATTCTGCATCTAGCACAAAGCCTCCACTACAGGACTGCCTTCAAAATTATTCAGAAAGTCAGAATTTTAAACTTGAACTTTATAAAATACTTTTAATGGAGGGTGAGCAACCAGCATCTCTTCCTGGGAAAATCTGGGGATTTTTTGTGGGTTCTGTCATTCATCTGATCATTTGCCTTGAACACACCTGACTCTCTTCACCTCTGTGCACTGGTTGCTTTGGCACTTCTAAATATATGTTCCTAGCAGCAAAAAGTCCGTTTTTCATGGTACCTGACACTGTGCAAGCATATGCTGATCTACAGGAGAAGAACTGCATTTTGTCAAATATTTCACCTCTATTCCTTACTTTAGTTTCCTGGATTAAATAACACTTGGAAAACGTAAACTGATGCTACAAAAAAATTTAAAAAATCTAAAAAGTAGAAGGAAAATTCCTTGTCTGAAAATAACACTTTTAAAAATATTGACAATGACAATCCCAATTGTAATTGATTTTACTTCTTGAGAGACAGTTTAGTTTTGCAATGTCACAAATCCAAGAAGTCATCTCTTAAAGTGAAAGGAAATAGTTCAAAATAGCCAGACAACCTGGTAATATCATCAATAATCAATATCATCAATCACACCAATATGAAAACAAACTTAGAAATCCAAGTGTTTAAGCTGTCTCCCAGCAAATACCCATTTTTTTATAAACTGACCAGAAAAGAGATGGCAGAAATTGCTGATTAACTTTAGGGCTTTTTTAAGAGCAGGACTGTTAAGTATTAATGAATTCCATATCCTTTTGGAATGGTGGAGCTCAAAAATCTATCTCAGATGAAAGGGTAAAATTGAAAAATATGTTCTGCCCAAAGTATGGAAAATTTCATGCATCTCCTATGTCACTGTTCAAAATATTTATTAACCAGTAGTAATAATCTTCTCCAATTTGTAAATTAAAAATTATTTTTTTCCTAGATTTAATGATTAATATGCCACAAACAAACAAAAACACATAATGAAGTTACATAAATAGTTATTTTATTTTTAATTGGTAATCTAGTTTTCATTGATTCAAAAATCTCACATTATTTCTGTTTTGTAATTGAAATATTATGGAGTTCTTGGCTGGAAAAAGTGCTGAATGAGCTGAAATCAGCTGATTAGAAATTCTCAGTGAGGCTGGAAAATGGAAATCTGAATTATATTGT
This sequence comes from Mesitornis unicolor, assembly GCF_000695765.1. NCBI lineage: Eukaryota > Metazoa > Chordata > Aves > Mesitornithiformes > Mesitornithidae > Mesitornis > Mesitornis unicolor. The sequence goes on along the minus strand of NW_010176598.1, from coordinate 68,510 downwards.
CTAAAAACTGGTCCACCGTATGAAAGGAAGATAATTTTGCCTAACTGTAGGTAGCTAAAGGTCCATTGTCTAGATCTGAGTTAATTATCTCAAACCCCATTCTGAAGTCAGTGGAGAAAAAGAGGAATCTCTAAAATCCATTCTGCTGACCTGTTTTGGATAGTCCTTTTAATAAGAATTCCTCTGTGTTTGTTTTCAATGACTATAGTGTGAAACACTTTTATTCAGGTTAGCAGTGGCTTTCTAGATGAATTTTGCTTCATATGTGCACTACAATCCACTAAAGCATCACACAGTTCTCACGGTCAAGTTCAGAATGAAAACTTGAGATTTTAGCAGATACCATTTCCAGCAGTCTGCCAAAAATGTTGGTATTTATATGCATTATACTACAGTGTGTATTTACATTACATTACATGTAATGACATTTGATTTGTTATACCACCTGCCACTTAACCATTTTGCGCTCTCTTTGTGTCATAAAGATTTTTAGAGCTCAGAGAGATTTAAAGATTTCAGTTCTATTCCTCATCCTGTTTTAATCACACACAGATCAGCATCTTCTTTTCTCAAGAAGAAAGTGTGGAAGATATAAGGAAAGTTTCAATACTCAGAAGATGATGAAGGAATACTGTGATATGTGGTCTAGTCTGTGCTCTGAAGACAGGAAAAAAAAGCTGAATTTGGTGCTTAATTGGACCTAACTGGACAGTTGTGGGATCACTTTTAAATACAACAGACTCATACTATAATGGCTAACAATCATAAATATCGTCATCATTTTGATGAACATTTTGTCACTCCTGCAAGGTAAGTTCATAACAAGGGGAATACAGGAAGACTGGTTGCAGTTTCTTTGTACTAGGTGACTGTCATCAAAATATACTTTATAACTGTTCACATTATATGGCTGTAATGAAACTTATTAAAATTTCCCTTGAACAATAAAGGCAATTTATTGAGAATTCTAGAAGAAACAAAATGCCTTTATCCAGGTTTTGTTAAGGGAAAAAGTAAGCAAAACAACTCTCTGAGTTCTGCCCTGCAGCCAGTTCCTGATCCACCTCACTATCCATATTATTAATTTTTAAAAAATCAATCCATATTTTTAATTTTGTTTGAACTCTGGTGCTTTTTGCTTCAATTTAGAAAGTATGCTTAACACTTTCAAAAAGACAGTATCAGATTTTTAGGCTTTATTCTGAAAAAATAAATTTGGAAGTAAAGTGGACACATTTCTCAAATTTCAAAAGATATATCTCTAAGTGATTGCTTAAAATCTTGGTTATCAACTAATAAAATATACTAAGCTTGGAGAATTCAAAGTGACTTCTGTTTCTCAAGGTCAGTAACCATACAAAAGACTGATTGCAAATGGTGAATCCTTCTGCCTATCCCTTTCTACATTTTATTCATGTGAGATATTGCGTGTACTATTTACATTCCTCCTTTCGGAAAATGTTGTATTTCATAGAAACACAGAATACCAGGTTGAAAGGGACCACAAGGATCATCTAGTCCAACCTTTCAAGGTAATACCATAGTTTAAATGAGGTGAGTCAGCACCCTGTCAGGCTGACCAGTAATTTATGAAATTATATTTTTCCCAGGAAAACTTCCAAGTCTTTGCAGCAAAACATTAAAAAAATATTTTTTTTTATCATTATTTTTTCATACTCTTTCTTCTTTGGACAAAACAGAAAAAAGTAAATCAGTGTGTGAAATAGGAAGAAAACAAAGAGTATAAATTGAAGATTATTTTCTTCTAGCTTCTGTTTGTTGGGGAAAGGTGGAATATATTTTTCTTTCTACAAAATAGAAACTGTTATCCTTCATGTTCTTTCAGTGAAGAAACTTAGCCTTGTTCCTTTATATTCTCTTTAATGCTACTAGTTTTTAACAGAGAAAGAGCTTGTATACACCCATGGTATCCCTATAGAGTTAATGAATTTTCTGATATTGGATATATCATTATTGCTTAGATGATAAAATTAACCATTTGAGATGCCCTTCATAGAGTTCTATTGATCTCATGAACAGAGTAAAAATTAATTCTTTTACCCTGACATCTACCCTGACATATATATATATATTTCTACATATATATTTCTCTCATGCAGCAAACTGTCTGAATTTTTATTCTGTATGCTAAACCTCAGAAAACTGGAAACCTGTTTATCCTTGTAGAACAAATATTTTTGAATGGTTCTGCAGAGTTGAGCGTATAAAAAGAGCTTTGTCACACTTCTGGGATGAGATCCTGTACTGCTTCTCTGTATGTCCTGTATTAAATCATCTTCCCCAGAAAGGGACAGCCAAGGCAGCATTCAAACATCAATTTACTCCTCTGTCTCCTAGGTCTTTCTTAAATCTTCTTAATTCCCGCAACACTTTGAGACAAATGGACCTGCTCAAAACAACAAGCTGCCTCATGAGTTGCCTGGAAACTCTACAATAGTCTGTCCTGCAACCTGCCTGACCCTAATCAACAGGATCCCTGCTCCGGGAGTTGTGAGTTAACCTTAAGAACCAGCCTTATCTCCTGCAGATTTTACTAAGAATAGGTCTTTGCCTCAGAGAGACAAAGCTCTCATAACACTTCGTTTAAAAAAAACCCCAAAAAACAACACATGTTGCAAAGAGAAAATAAAGAATAATGCACTGTGAATGAGACACAAGGAACACATGCCTGTAATTCCATTGACCATTAAAAGAGACATTTCTTTAAAGGGAAGTCTCCAGCCTCTCTTCTGAGCGCATGACAGGTGATCAACTCTACTAGGAGAGAAAACTTCCCTAATTTACAGATTAGATTTCAGTGGTCCTTGCACAGAGATCCTCTAGCACACTGTACCTGGTGACCTGTTGCTCCTCCAGAATACCTCAGCTGTTCAAGAAGTACCATATTACATGTGTTAGCAGCTTATGGATACTTCTGGGTATCTCAAATCATCTGGATGCCTCTATGTGGGCAGATGAATGGAGCCCTGCAAGTGGGATCCAACTCTGGAAAAAGAAGTTTAAACAAAGGTGTCCAAGTGGGCAGCACAGGCAGCAGTCAGGTGGGTCCAGAAAGGAATTAGCTGACCTACTAGAGGCTTGAATCAGTTTGCTAAATGTAGGTGTTCAGTGTTATTTGTAATGTTCTTTCACATTTGAAAAATTTGCACAAAGCTGATAGATATGACATAGGACCCACAAGAGGCCAGTATCACAGAATCACAGAATCACAGAACGTTAGGGATTGGAAGGGACCTCAAAAGATCATCCAGTCCAATCCCCCTGCTGGAGCAGGAACACCTAGATGAGGTTGCACAGGAAGGCATCCAGGCGGGTTTTGAATGTCTCCAGAGAAGGAGACTCCACAACCTCTCTGGGCAGCCTGGTCCAGTGCTCTGTCACCCTCACTGAGAAGTTTCTTCTCAAATTTAAGTGGAACCTCCTGTGTTCCAGTTTGTGTCCATTACCCTTTGTCTTATCATTGTTTGTCACTGAGAAGAGCCTGGCTCCATCCTCATGACACTCACCCTTTCAATATTTATAAACATGAATGAGGTCTCCCCTCAGTCTCCTCTTCTGCAAACTAAAGAGACCCAGCTCCCTCAGCCGCTCCTCATAAGGGAGATGCTCCACTCCCTTAATCATCTTTGTAGCCCTACGCTGGACTCTCTCCAGCAGTTCCCTGTCCTTCTTGAACTGAGGGGCCCAGAACTGGACACAATATTCCAGATGCGGTCTCAGAAGGGCAGAGTAGAGGGGGAGGAGAACCTCTCTCGACCTACTAACCACCCCCCTCCTGATACACCCCAGGATGCCATTGACCTTCTTAGCCACAAGGGCACAGTGCTGGCTCATGGTCATCCTGCTGTCCATCAGGACCCCCAGGTCCCTTTCCCCTTTCCAGAACAGTAGGTGGAAACCACACACAATGTGCTTACGTGTTTCATAAGGGACTAAATAGCTGAACTGGGCCTTGTGTGTCTACAGTGATTCAGTGAATCCTCCTTTAGCTTCAACTGACTGTATTAACTTAATAGCCTCAGTAGTACAATTTATACACTTAGAATGTGTCTTAACGTGGCCCTGCATCTCACTGTAGACATTCTGTCAAGGTCTTCTGGCTTCTGCAAAGGCAAATGTGAACACAGGGTTAATCAATACGAATGCCATATTTCCATTCTTTCAATACATTATTTTACATTTTATGTCTATTTATTATAGTACACAACTCTGTTTTCCAGCCTCCTCTTCTGAGAAGTCTTGGTTGACTTCTTGTTTCTGATATCTAATGGTTGCACAGTTTTTTTCTTTTGTTTTACTTCTTGCTAGTCTGACTTTGTCCATATGATGGGAAAATCAATTCAATGTGGACTAGAATTCTATGCTTTATATATTATTTTGTACAAAATTAACAAAACATCATCCTTAGGCAACTGTTAGATCAAAATTTAAAAGGTCTGGGAGCATAAAGGGAAAATTTTAAAACTAGCCTGAAACTTGTAAAGTATATTTCTTTTAAAAGAAAGAATAAGATGAGTTATTTCTGACAACTCAAGGATGTCATGCCCTGGAGCATCCACTAAGAAGGCTTATAAGAAAAGATGACCTTTGGACACTTTAGAACATAAAGCTACTCATAGCTTAATACCATTTCACAGATTCTGCTAAACCCTGAAAAAGGACTAAGGAGCAGTGCACTGTAAAGATGACAGAAGATGAAGAAATTGCTGGGTTTTCTAATTGGACTTATTGTGAGGATCATTTCAATCAAAACAGTAAGATGACAATTTTTATCTTCCAAAATTTCAGATAGGTAATCTCATCAAATCCATGAGCAAAACTTTAGCATCTGAACCATGTTTCCAACTCAATATTATTGGAGGCAAGATTTCATCAATAGAAAAATACACAATAAAAATTTTTCATTGCATAATTCTTCTTAACAACCTTATACAGAAAATTAAGTATCTTATCAGTAGGTCTGTCCAGAGTGTGCATTTGTTAGAAATGTAATTGACATTTTACAGATACCTATTTATTTTTTTCATTTTTTTTTAATTGGCTACAACTGTTCACTGGAGTAATGTCATATTATGGAAAGTAATTGGCGTGAGATATTGGTATATTCCATTCTATGGTCTATTATCCAATGAGTTCAATAAGAAAAGCTAACTAATGGCTTTGAATAAAGACTAATAAACATAACAAAACACAGGTATCTGTTTGGTTGTTTGTTTTGTTTTTTTTTCTAATAGGTTTAAAACTGATAGGAAAAGTACAGCTAAGCTCAACATAGGGGTACAGGGTAATAGCTGTACAGTGGTATCCATTTCATCATCTGCTTGCTGTGCCTGCAAATTGTTATCCTGTACTTGAAGAATCTTGTTTTGGAAGAAGTAGAAACTTTTTTTTCTGTTTGCCATCATCTTCCTTAAAAGAACAAGAGATACTAAACAAAAGGGTACTTATATAGCAGTACAATGTAGACTAATGTCTTACCTATTTCCATTTAATCCTATTGGTAGTTTCCTTCTTCAATCACTAAGCAATAGCTTCTTTTCAGTCTTATCCCACTTCTGTTAATTATGGAGTGATTTGTTATGCAATGTTATTAAAATATGTCATGATAAGGCAACCCTTTAGACTTACAGGTAGGTACTGAGCACCCTGAGAGAGATCCAAGCTTGAGAAACTTTCTTTCTGTTACCATTAGTGCTAAAAAGTGAGGTGGCACAGGAACAGATTGAGAAATAAAGTACTGTTGTTGTTTTTTTTTCTAGACAGAAGTACAAGACTGCCATCTGAGCCTCCTCGGAGGTATTCAGAGTAACCAGGCACCAAAACTGGCACTGAGGCATTTTCCACTCCAAAAAGTAAAGAACAAGATGAATACTGTAGAAAATTGTGTTCAGGAATGTTCACAATGATAAAAATAGTCTTGCCTGTTCTTGTTGATAGGATTCTTATAGACTGTTTTCATTTACAAACATGGAAAATATTTTAAGGAGATAAATTCTTTATCACTAAGTATTTACTTACAAATAATTCCTTGAATGTGTGAAATTTCTTCCTGGAAATCTTTCTGTTTACATTTCAGATTATGTTTTGCATCCACAGATCTCAGATTCATTTCTTGTACAAGTTGGGAGGCAGTGTGCATGCAAGCAGGTAACTTTAAGATGATTATGTGATCAATGTATCAAGTACATACTTAGGGAAATG
>NW_010176598.1:24635-62257 GCF_000695765.1 Mesitornis unicolor | reverse complement strand
GAAAGAAAAACGGCTGGAAATTTCTAAGAAAGATTTTGTAAGTTATGTATCTAATAATAAAAGAACCTGAGAAAGTCAGAATATGAATCAGTTTCCTCCAAAACAATGAAAATGAAATTTTGGACATTTTAGGTTATCTCCAATGAATCTGTGTTCATTTATGGTTTGATGCAGCTGTGTGCACTTGAAAAGCTCTTTTTAAACTTCTTCCTTTTGATCCCTATTAGTGTTGGTTCTCAGATTACTGTGCAACATGTGCTTCAGTTGTCTTCTTCCTGACAGAAAGGAAAATCTTTAAGGATATCAAAACCAGCTGTATTCTGATCAGCAAAGGGAATCAGGACGAACTGGCTTATTGCAAACGAGAAAATATTAAAAAACCTATATTTTATGAGCTGAAATATTAATTCTAAACAAGAATTAAAAAACAACATGCTAATACAGTGAAGGCTTAAGTTCTTGACTGTAAAATAGGAAACTGATGTAAGAAATGCACAAAATAGAGACTGTATATTTCAATGTCTGAACCAAATCCCTGCAACCTGTCATTTAGGTTTTTTTTTTAAAGTAGCTTCCCAGAGCTGATTTAGTCTTAGCTACCATTATTCTAATTATTGTTGAGGGCTATAAGACTACCACTGTACATTAATTAAAGCTTAAGGCATTCTTGTTCCTTCCAGATTTTCTTTCTTCGTCACTAAATTAACAAAACTTGCATTTTAAGTAGTTTGTATTTAAAATTCTATAAAAAAGATATCTAATTAAATACAGTGTCCAACTGAGCAGAAATAGGCACACAGCATCTGTGATAAGTTTTTTCACAATATCCACTTCCTAGCAGGAAAAACTGATGCACTTGAAATCCTTCTGACTGCCTTATTTCCAATTATTCTTAATCTGCAAATCTGTTGGAGGCTTCCTGTAACTGAGAATTGTAATATTACCAAAAAAAAAAGCTATATAAAATTTTTGTGCTTTTATGATATAAAATATTTTAATTTCTAGGAAGATCCCATGAAGGATAATGATATGAGTTAGAACTTTACTACCAGATAAAATGCTTCACTTTCCTTCATTTGTGATTTGGAGAAGTTAGGCCTCTCGCACATTCCCTCTGGCACCATGCAGCAGTTTGGCTGCATGCAGTTCCATAAGGTCTCGATTTGCTTTCAGGTCCACAGAACTGTAAGCTTTCTGCCATCCAAAACATTGATGGCATATTATTCACTTTGTAAACTCTAGTTTAACAAATATGAATTAGTGGTTTTATTTTTCTATAAACATTTCAGCAGAGAACATAGCTGAACAAGAAAAACTTCTATTGCCTGATCCCTACAATAGCAAAATGTTTCCATTATGTGACAAAACCTACTACTCACAAAAGGCTAACATTTTTTGCTAAAGTAATGAGAAAGAGTGCAAAATCCTCACCCTATTTCATTCTTTCCTTCTCTGTTCTTATTCTAAACCTGCTGTTTGATGTATTGATGCAAAATTGAAATATACTGTTGTTTCCATTGAAGGGTCAGAGAGCAGGATTTTCTCTCTATTGTCCCCTACCCTCCCACGGGGAGGATTAAAAAAAAGGGAACAGAGAAAAAGATGCTTCACACAAGGTTGGAAGTTAAGACTGCAACAAGTTTAATGAAAAACAACAGGGGAAAGGGAAAGGGAATTAATAAGGGACAAAGGATATTTATATATAAAACCCAATCCCAGTAGTCCCGAGTGGAAGTGTCCAAAGAGTGCCTCGTGGCTGCTGCGACTGCTGTGACTCATCACCAGGGACCGCAGTGGTGCCGGGAGTGGATGGTGGTGGATGCTGCCAAGCACGTGGAGCTAGGCCCAGCCATCCTGAGATGCAACAGGAAGCCAGGAAAAGCCCACAAAAACCTCGGGTCTCCTTGTTTTTTTATAGACTGTGGCCGGAAAGGGGAGGGAACAGTACTGATCTGTGACCCCCCAGAGTCCTACAGACACCACCTGTCCTTCCCTTTCAGGCTGGTAACCCTTAAACCATAACAGCTGTCAAAATTCAGTGCGCTTCTTTTACCTGTTCAGTTTGTTCAGCATGCTTATTTCCTGGCTGTTTGGTTTTGGTTTTGTTTGGGTTTTTTTTTTAATGTAGATGTCCCCATGTTTATAATGACAGTTACGTTGTTGCAGAAACCCAGGTTAACAGCATGTCAACCCTGTTAATAAAATGCTAGTCCTAGACACTGGCCAGTTGATCACCTGTAGGAGAGCATGCTGTTTTCCTTGGTCCTTCCTCTCCAGTTATATTCTCAACTCAATTGCAACACCTGCTCCTGGTGGGCATTTGGATACTCTAACGATCAGACTCATCTCGTGCAATGTTTCTGTAAGAAAATTTCCATGGGTCTCCTATAGTCTTCCTAGATGTTGCTTAGAATAGAAATATTGAATGTAGGCAGGAGTTAATATTAATTTCATCAGTATCTGGAAAATATTTCCTGTATTATCTGAAAAAGTAAGAAGTTGAATTAGAAAAAGTCCTATACTTGTCCTTTCTTTGCTTCTGCATTATGACCCAAGGGGATCTGGCAGTATCTCTTGCTCAAATCCAAGGTGTGAGATATGCAGCACACTAATTAGAGCACAATACCTATCCTTGAACAACCTCATAATGTTTTCCAGACCTTTTGTATTCAGTTCTCTTTTCCTGGGTTTTGTTTCAACACCTGAGCATAGATAAAGTCAGCTGAGTTAAATCTCACTTTTAATTGCCACAGGCCTGATGCTCTATTGACTCACTTCTAGATGCTTAGAAGATGAGACTTGCAGAGCTTCACAGCATTGCAAAAACTTTAACTGTGCAACCTTGATAGTTTCAGTATCCAAGATTTGTTGTATATTTTTCTATAAAAGACCATGTACTATGTACATCAATCCAAATTCAGTGATAAGCAAGCACAGGTTTCTTGTCTTGCCCCTAATTAAACCCACACTCTTTGAGCCAACTGAGCACTGTCCTGTATAATTTGATCACCTAGACACTTGTGTCTTTTCATTAGTTCAGGTCACCTACTTTCCTTATCTGCTGCTCCTCTTAACCTTTTCCAGATTAAAGGCAGGCTAAAAGATGCAGGGATGGCTAATTTTGGTCCCAATTAAGTCTAGCTTCCTTCAGTTCCTGTGGAGTACTGATCCCTCATAAATGTCTCTTTCATCTTGACCTTTATACCACCCATAGGTGTTGACCCAGAAGAGGGATCTTCGAGTAGAAATGCTTAGGCTTGTGCAAATTCTTCAGTAAGAGGTAGTAAATATTGTTCCATCGGAGCAGTAATGCTGGAGCAATATGGTATGCACAGCTATTTGCAGAAAAGGCTGAGACACTACAATAATAATGGAGATACTGTTTTCTTAAGGAAAAAAAAAGGTGGGAAGAAAGTTTGTCAGACAGTATGATAGGAAAGGTTCTTTAAGATGATTTTGTTCGTCAGTGGCCATATGTTGTTTTAAAAAGTCTTAGAAACTCTGTAATTCTGTAACACATCATTAAATTATGCATCATCTGCCATAGAAATAATTCTATATCATATATCTATAACATTTGATTTCTGTGTTAACTGAATAACAGAAAGACACAGAATTGGTTCTGACTTGGGTCAGGGCACTGTCCTGAAAATGCTCATCATCATTGACTCAGACTTAGTGATATTGTCTGCTAAGCCTCAGTAGTCTGGATTTAACATCGAAAGGATGTGTTGAAAGCAGCATAGCACCACTTTTTTTAAACCAGATATGCTCCAGAAAACACTATACTTTCTGGATACAGTGAGATATCTGCTGATGTCTGATATCTTTGCATTGTGATCCAGCATCAAATGATTCCTCAAAAATAATTTAATTATTATTGAGCAGTCATCCCAAAACTTTGTATGCTCATCTTTTGACAAAACACTGAAATAGCTAGAGAAACGAGACAGTTCTTCAGAGGAAAGGCAGATCTTCTCAGAAAATTCATTTTGCAGTCATAGTCAGCTTTTGACAAGCAATTACCAAGAATTATGTATGAATTAGAAGCATATATTGAAAGCACAGTAGCAGTTGTGTATGCTGATGACTCTGAACTACTTTTGATCTGAAATTCACATACTAATTTTTTAAATATTAGCCCTAAGCAGAGGGAAGAATTCCATCTGATGGAAAGCATGAGATGATGTACAGTCAGTGTTACTAATTAAGTTTAATTATTTTAAAATTTAATTACTAATTTCAAAGGCAAGGCACCTGAGCTAAGCAACTAATATGTGGTTACATAGAGGAGGATCTGATCACAAACATTTTATAAATTATGCAGTCCTGGAATTAAAAATCATTATACAGTGAGTTTGGAGTGTTGTAATATGCCCATACGATATTCTTTACTTTAGTATTCAGAATATGGTTAATGACTCTAGTTGATAAACACTAAGCATAATAAAGATGACCAACTAATCGATAAAGAGGACAGGTTGTAATTAATGTGATACATTTTTCTGTCAACTTATCATTTCAAATTTAATTTCATATCCCAGACTGTGTTTCAAACTGTTTGTCTTAATCAAAGTTAAGGAAGTTTATCACGCTAATCCCTCAGTTTCAGATGGCAGCTTCTACTTGCTAGAAATCAAATAACTTTTTCAGTTTTCAATGTCCTATTAATTTTCAGGCAACATTGCTAAGGCTTACAGCATCTGATTTCATGATCTGAGTCTGGATTTAAGGTTGAAAACCAGTGTTTTTACAAGTAGGAGAATCAAACTCTTTCCTAAAGCTTTTATACATGAAGACTGGAAAAATGCTATCCATTGCCAATGAAAAGCTGGTTACATTTTGCTGGTTAAGTGAAACCAATCTTAACAAAGAATGAAACAGTCTAGTCCAGGATATTATTGTACAAGATATGGGATTAAGAAACAACTCTTCACTCACATAAGGTAATGCACATAAAAACAAAGTTTACCAAAAGCTAGAAAGGTTCACAACACTCTGTTATATTCAGGAAAAGGAGACATAGTGAGTAACTGCATTTTGTCTGTTTCAAGCAACATCAAGTACTATTTGGGTGATAATTTCTTGCTTATGGAATCATTTAGCATATTATAGGTATAGGTGGACCTAGACAATGTTCTATAATAATTTCAATAAACTCCTTTGAAAAGCTTTAATTGCTATATAAATCTGAGAAAATACACATGATTAGATTAACAAAAGGTAGGTTAGTGAATAAGAATCAAAATGAAGTTTGTGTTTAATCACTAATATACATTTGTTGTAAAAGTTTTCTCTGTTTCTTGATGCCTACATTTTTTAGCATTAACAAATATTCTCCTATATGCTTCAAGGTCCTATGGCATGATTAAGAAAGGTATTGTTCATCAGTTTTATCAGAGAGCACATAATTTCACAAGACATTCCAGTTGGTTTAAAAATAAACCAAAACAAAACTGTTTTGAATGTAAATCCAACTGCCTTAAAAGTTCTAAACATATTGAAGGCTATACTGAGAGCATTTCGTTGCAAAAATGTTTATATTCATCAGAGACTCAAGAATCTTGAGATCTTCTTAAGAGACTCAGAACTTTCTGAAATGAATGCCACCCATTCTCTATATTATCTTGCTACCTGAAAATTAAACTTCATGTTTAACCAATTAAAAATAGATAGGAATTAATAAAACTTCTTTTTCTGGAGTTGTACAAGATTCAAAGTCAGAAGTTAAAGTATCAACAGTTCAGCCACTTTCATTAATAACTAGTTGGAAGTGTCTTTATTAACCAAAAATAATTGTGATTTGGTGCTAATGAGATTGAAAGTTCTTATCGACAATACAAGAGAAATATTTACTCAGGAAAAAAAAAGTATATTCCTTACTGATGTGGCTATAATATAGCTTAAACATACCAAATACGTATTTAATAGCTAACTGTGAAGTGCTTTAGGTCACCTTTTCTCTCTACCAGCAGTTTTCCATTTGTCATTCACTGACTGACTCATTCGGTCATTCAGTCAGTCATTCACTGACTCGGTTCACACTATGTGCTAAAAACTCTGATTATCTGAACCTGTTGAGTATCTTCTTCCTGCAATAGCATGCATATTTGGTTTAACCTTCACTAGTTTGATTGAGTACTAGTTTCATGTTATTATCAAGCTGTTAATTTGCCATTTTCTCAAAGTCTTCTATACTCAAGTTGCACCATTGCCACAGTGAACTTCTGTGTCCTTGGGACTTGTATGGCTTTACCTGAGCATCCAGCTGGAGTTGTCCAGATCCCTTACATTGGTTGTTATTGAAAGGCTCCTACCTCAATGAAGTAGGTTGTTAAGATTTTCTTTGGTGGTCTGACATACCACAGATATTCCTACAATATCCCATAGGTCAATGAGATGTTTTCTGTGAGCAGTTCACTGTCAGAACTTAGATGTCTGATGTAACTTCTCTAGATCTATTGACGTTTTCTGCAGCACAAAGAATTTAGCTGTTTAAGTGTTGGTCTGTTGGCAAATCTCCTGTATTGCTTCCATGAAGATCTGTAAAAGTCTTCATTTTCTTACAAAAAGTGGATATTGTTTTCTTTAATGGCAGAAGTATATTGATTCAGTAGTGATTTGGATACTCACTAAATAGCCTGGAATTTCTAGATTACTTTCAGATTCTGTATTTGTAATGACAGTCTCATATAGATGGCTTTAATTTCACAGAAGGATTTCAGCTTCTTACTGAAGTTAGTAACAGAACTCAGACTATTTTAATACTTGTATTTAATCTCTGTCCTGATTTTATTTCTCACCTCACTAGTAAAATGTGACCTCTAAGACACTGAGAAAGTAAACAATATTGTTTTTACTGGCACTCAGAAGAGCTACTGCAGTTCTCCTGACTTCTCCTGATGCTGAGTCGACTGCAAATAAGATCCCAAATATAGGCTTCTCTGATCATTCTCAGAGTCCCTATATTCCTACCCAAAGATAAGATGGTAGCTTGACCAGACTTACATAAGCATTATGGCTATATTTGGTGTACAATAATGTTTCTGAATGTATAAGCAAGACATTTTCCAGCTGAAAATACCAATTATTCAGAAAATGCTAAACTCTGTAAGAGCACTCATTAATTGAGCTTAAATATAACTGTGATCACTACAAATTGCACAGGTCTTGTGACCTAGGCAAGTACTTGTATTTTGCAACCTTATTCCCAGAATAGGAAAATAACAATGGCAACATCAAGACAAGAGCTTGTCACCTTCTTATGTAACTGAAACAGGCAGGAAGAGAAGAGAAGGAAGCAGAATGATGATTCCTGTTGAAGTGCATGCAGGACAAAAAAAGCATGAAAACATTCTTAAGAGTAACAATGCAGCTTTTAGGAAGACCTTTTAATTAATTCCTTTTAGAAGAAACCTCCCAATTTCTCAAGAGTGGAAGTCAGTGGAAAAAACTGAGGAGAGACAAAGAAGAAATTATCATTCCCTTTTTTTTACTACCTACCAGACACTGCTAGAGCTCATTTCTTATGGCTCCTACAATTTCTTACAAGTTTTTGGGAAAAAAAAGTGTTTTGAAATTAAATGGTTTGAAGTCTACTAAATCAAATGAAGTAAAAATCTAAATATTCTTTCATTAAGCTGGAAAAGGTAATTAGTTGATATAGTGTTCTTCATCTGAAGAACATTGACTTTGGATGTCTAAAAAAGACAGTCACAATAAAGATGTTGAAGAAAAGGCATAAATAGTCCCTCATTTATACTGGCACTAATTTCTTACTTGTCGTTATATTTATTGAAGAGATTATGAGAAAACAGCACTACATTAAGAACATGGTTTATATATTTGATTTCATTAAGATGAGCAACCAATAAGAGTAACATTATTGTAGTGCTAAATACACAGAGGAATGTATGTATATGTTCCTTACATGCATATAAATTCATTATTAGTAATTTGTGATAATTGTCATTTGACATACAACAAAATCAGCAAAGTATTTTAACAGCAACCATTTTAACAGTAGTGACACATACATCCTTTGATTCTAAAGAATAGTGGCACACTTGATTGCAAGGTTTAGTTTAGAAATAACTTACCTGATAGGAGATAGTGAGGTCTGTCTTACCTTTCAGTAGATTCAATGTTTTACCATTGCTACCAGCTAAATGTAGCTTGATTGACATGCATGGCCTTGAAGTCAGAGAGGAATGCAATCTGTCCTCATCAGGAGATTAGGCTCTTCGCTGTGTCTGACTATGAGTCTAGTGCTAACAGCTTTGCCTAGAGAGATCATCTAGATAAACTTTTGAAAAAAAAATCTACACTCAAGTCATAGAAAACAACAAACATGATTATTTCATATTTCTGTTAACATTCATTTTTATATCTAAAATAAAATAGATTTTTCTGTGCTATCCTTACTACATTGCACAAAGCACTATTCAGTGTGTGAGAGAGATCCAGGTCATCCTTTAAAAAGTACAAGTGTTCTATTTGCTTTACTAAAGTTCAGAGTTAGTGGCTCCATAGCTGTGCTCCCGCGGAGCGCTGATCAAAGAGAGTGTACTCAGAGGATCTTTGTGGGAAGGGTTATTTCCATACTGTCAGTTAATCCAGACAGTAATAATGAGAAAAAATAAGCTCCAATGTAGTCAATAGATTTATGCCACAGATGGATTAATATTGTGAGATTTCTTGCACAGTTTGTGTAAGTGTAGTGGGTAGATTTCCTTCTTAAATGGCAGAACCTTTTCACAATTCATGTCAAACATAAGTGAACCTACTTGGTTTTGATTCACTCTCATTAAGCTTCTCTGCAAGGCTTTCAGTATTAACTATCATGCATAATCATTCATAGTTTTATGTCTTCTTCCTATAGCATATTTTTTTTCTGTCAGAAATCCATGTGTGCAATGTGTGCCTTTATTTTAGCTGCAGGCAGAAAATATATCATTCAGGAACGGAAAAACACTGAATTATGTGCTCTGTTAGTTGATGTGCCTATCCAGCCTTCCATCCTCTTTACATCTTAATTCAGGATTTTACAAAACCCTGTAGTCACAAACTCTTCCTTGTATCTTGCTGCCAGGGGTCTTACTGTCTCACTGTTGGGGGCCTATGTATCCTCATATCTAATAGACTAAAGTGATCTACAACAGTATTCCCTTAACCAGCGGCCTGAAAAGTGGCTCAGCTGCTCTGCTGGAGAACTGCCAGAAAACAGATGCAGTGCTATGCGTTTCAGTGACACCTGAACATGGTCACAGTGGCACATATAGTCTGTTCTCACAAGTAAAACAGGTGTTGTCTGGAAGTTTGGCCACCATCATTAACAGATGTGAACTGGTGTTTTATTGGCATAAATGTCAAGACTTTTATTATCATCAATCAAAATGAGCCCTGTTCTTGATTTGTTAAAATGCTTGAGGGCTCACCCAATGTTTACTGGCAGTCAGCCCGTCTCTGCAATTCTGAGAGGGATGTGGGTATGCAAGAACTATGCTATTAGTCCAGAAATAAGTAAATTACAGGGGTGAATTCTACAGGACTGATTTTAAGCATAGCTCCCATTGAATCAGAAGGTATTTAACTCTAATAAATTATCATTTTACAATTTAAACAAGGACATAAGTGGACAAGACCTGATTCCTTAAACTGAGCTCTCAGAGCTTTGTTCACATAGCCCACCAGATGTGCTCAGTATGCATGTACTGTGCTTTGTATGCCATCTACATTTAGGAGAGCCATGGGTGAATCAAACTGCTTCCTCCCTTAGGCTCCCGGAATCTACATCCCAGGACTTCAGGTACTGGGAAATAAAACAGATTGAATCTGATCTATGTAGCTATTCAAGTGATTGCCCATGTGGATAGTATGATACAGATGCACTGGAGGTGCTGGAGCATGTCCAAAGAAGGACTACAAAGCTGGTTAAGGGTTGGGTTAATTTGGAAACGGGACAAATCTGGTTTAGAGTCGAATAGAACTAGGAATCTTTAGGGAAGCCTTAGGAATGTAGAAAGGGTGCTCCAATATGGATAGTCCTACACCATAGAGCAACATAGAGGTGATCATTAATATGCCTCTCAGAGCAACTTGAATTATGCAAATGGGATGGAAGCAGTATTTATTTTAATGTCTTTTCAGCTTTTCACAATGGTGGAAACTAGGTAATTCTAAGACAGGAAGACTGTCATAGAGGAAAATGAAATTGTAACCTGACTTCAAAATATGAAAGATGTTCTGTATTATCCTGATTAATCATGAAGAAAAGAAAGAAATTTGTATTCAGTATGTCTGTAAAAAAAAAGATTGTGTGTTTAACAAGCATACAAATGCCCTCATTTACAGTTTCTTACACCTAAGATGTTCTCTGGCAACTTTGATTGCTCAGAAGTTACCCTCTTACTGATGAAACAGTGTGCATTAAAAACATTAAGAGCTTACTATAGATAAATTTTTGACATACAATTTTAAAGTTTCCAACTTGTGCAATAAGTGGTTATCAAGGCTTTTAATTTTTTTTTAAGTCAAGTATGAAAAACAATAGCCAACTCCAAGCCATGAGATTTCATTCAGTGTAGAAGGCTGAAAACTCTCTAATTTAAGGAAATGCGATTCAAACTAATTATAGCTAACAGAAAAATCAAGAGGGACACAAAGAGGTTCTCTATAAATTGAAGGAAAAAATACTGTTTGAGAAAGAATAGTGTAACAGTCACAAAGGAATTAATGAATAGGACAGGTACATACACGCCTAGAAATAGCTATTAATACCACAGAATTATGCACTACTCAGTCATTACCATCACATTCCACCTGGCAGTTTAACAGGCAGATTTTAGTTCTTTGAGAAAAGAAATTAAGGGCTCAATTATGGATCCATGCCATACTGAGAAGGGAGAAAGATAAATACCGTTTCATGGTATGCTGGGAAGTCATATGCCTCTGAAAGGTACAAAAAAGTGGTCTTTCACTACACCTGCAATAAACAAACCATGCTGATTGACCAGCCCGTTCACAGAAAACTGTTATGCACAGAGACTCATTAAACATCATTCTGAGTGTAAGGAAACAATCTTAAAATCAAGGAAAGTTGTTGTTGCCCCTCTTCTGATGACTGCTCACTGATGATCTTGCTCTGCAAAAAGAGTTCAGAGTGAAGTTTCAGTGTAAATTATTTGAGATTAGGAACTGAAGATTCAGGTGAGCATCCCTGTAGTCCTACAGGAGGTAGCTCTATGTCTGGTTTTAGTCCAGTGGTGTCTCAACTGGACATTTGGAGACATTGGTTTGCCAGAAAGGAACGTTTTCAAAACAGGCAACTTTGGTGATATTAATACACCACAAGATTCTATTATCTTCAAATACATTTTCTTAGGCTGATCCCACTGAAAATATGTCCCTGATTCCAGTGACCAAGACCACACATTCTATTCTATATTTGAGCTTTGCACTGATGCATATAGATATGCTTTTTGGAGTCCTGCTCTGTGAGTTGCAAGCAATTCGCGATATGCCTTTAGCGTCCTTCCTTCTTGTAATATAGAATGTCTTTGTCTGATCCAATGATGATCCACGCTGGTCTTGTCCTTGGTATAGTAAAAACATTCTCTCTCATGAGCCTTATCCCTTCTCAGTAATTTTTTCATGAGTATCTTTTTATTTCTGTATCACTCATCCACATATCCTGGTGACTGTGATATCAAACTTATTTTTCTGTTTACTTCTTACAAATACTTGTACTGGTAGCGTCATTGCAATTCTTTATCATTAGATGGCTTTTTTCTTTATCAAGTAATTATAGATAGTGTATATGCAAAGAAGTATTATTTAAACAATACAGTATTATCTTTGTCATTAAATATTTTTCTCCTCTTCTTTTGCTCATGTTTCCAGCTTTGTGAAGTTTGCCTTCTGAAGTACTGAGAACACATATACTGATTCACATAACATATTTTTGTGCATAATAAATGTAATTTTATCATGAACATCTGCAATCACAGAATTGTTATTAGAATTACCTGTTGGTTTTCTCTCTTGCAAATGCAGTTTTAATAAGTAAAATACTTCTAAGATATCAAATCTTTCTATTCAAATGCTACTGTCTGTGTTGTGCTTTTTTCTTTTAACAAGTCAAGGATGCTTTAGTAGTGATGACATGGGATTTCAGAGTAAAGTTTTGTACTTTGAAAACAGCTACTTCTGTTGTTCTTCCTTGTGACTGATCCACATTAGTCACCTGTGCTGTAACTCTTTAGTCAGAAAATAAATCCTTAAACATTCCAAGATCTAGCTTTCTGAAATGTCAATAACTCAGAAAACAATCTATTATATTTTTTCAGATGGAGTACAGCCTCCTTATTTCCAAAATAGGAAATGTCCATAACATAAAAATATTGTGAGAGTGCCTGACAAATTAGGACTGATATATGTCCAATTATTACTTTTCCAGATGAATAAATGCTATAACAATCCCTGGGTTAAATCAAATCAATGACTTTCATATTCATTCCAGAATTATAAATGTGCTACCTTTGTTCTACCTAGGTTATATTAGAAATAACATTTCCTGATACACAAATCCTTTCTGCTATCAAGTCCTCTATAGTCTTAATTCTAGCATCATGCTGATCTTCAGTTGATGTTCAAAGTATTATTTCTGAATGAGTGCCTTTTCACTGGTAGAAAACAGGGCATACAAGCTTTATCCTCACAATTTTTCAGATTTTCCCATGAGTTTGTCAGCCCATCCCCACTCCTGTCAGGTGTCAAAGTCCATGTTCTCAGAACCCCAATTCAGCTAACATATAATACTGGATATTCCCCCAAGAATAATAGCAAATATCTATAAACTTCCAATATTTGTTTTTAGGCATGCTGAGAACCACTCAGATCTTGACAGTATTGGGTGACAAGATACACCAATCATTCACCTGTGCACGTCCTTACCTGATTGCAGTTCTGGGGCACAGCCATCAGATCTGCCTCTGTGCAGAGGAGACCTGTATCCACACACCTTTAATCCAGAAACTCCATGTTTTGAGCATTCATCTAGGAGATGAAGACCCACATTTTTCTCCTGTCTTTGAAAAAAGACAAGTTCCATCTCCCACTTTTCACATGTATGTTACTTAACATAGGGACAACTATTTTGGGTTTCTCTAAATTCCACATTTGGCACTCTCTAACTTGCTTTTAACACTACTTCCCTTTAAGAAAAGTAGTTGCATATTCTTGAGTCAGGGGAAGAGGGAGATGAGTTTATAACCTAGCTACTATCACAGTTAACCTGGAATACCCACATCTAGTTTTGGTTGCCAACAAAGATTTATATATGGAGCTTCTAAATGAGGGGTGTGCTGTTCTATGAGTTAAAAGAAAAATGTTATTCTTATTTCTTCTGTTTTCTGGGGAAAAAAACATTTTGACATTATGCTGCAGCGGAAGATTCAGGATGATGAATACAGATGGGAAATAAGGTACGTCCTTTTTTTCTTTTTCTTCTGTTTCTTCTGTTTCTTCTTCTTTTTCCTTTTTTCATTTCCCTTTTTTCTTTTTTCTTTTTCCTTTTTTCTTTTTTATTTTTTATTCAGAGAAAGACACTGAAGTCACAGCAATTGCCGCATTTCATTCAAAGTTTTGCTTCAGCGTTTTCTATTGGCTAGCTTATGCAATCCTTTAGTTCCAGTGACTTATTGTCCATACACTCTGCCTATAAAATGAAAACCAGCATGATTGAAGGAGTATTCAAGTTCCTCCGTATAGAAGGTGTGTCTGTACAAGATTTAAGAGACATACAAACTCAGGCTCTCCTGTAGCAGTGTAGCCATTCCATATGGTGTTGCATTCCAGCAATCTAACCATATTTACAATGCCTTTAGTTTTTGGAGCTTGAACAGCATTTCACTGCAAGGGAAAAACTATGCTAAATCACCCTATATATCATTCACAGAATGTAGGCACCTAATGAGGCCTGAAGTTTGCATCACGCAAAAAAACGATCCAAAAATTCTGCACAGCAATTTCAAGAGATTAAGGTAGCTTTGTGCTTTTACGGGTCTGTCTTCAAGCTGTCTGAAGAGTGCAAGTGAAACTGTTAGAAGCGTAATTGAGGTGGGTGGGAGTCTTGAGAAAGTGGGCTGTTTTTCTCCTAAAGACTTCAAAACACACCCTTACACATCAGACTGCACTGCAGGGGTCAAGATTTGCTAATACTTGGTGGGGAAAAAAGTCTTTCTGACAATCTGAGTAGCAAGTGTTCAAAAGATCTGTAATATAATAGCTTCACTGGAGTTTGCAAATTCTGACAAAAAACCCACTAAATGTTGCAAAAAGATTTTGGTTACTGAGGATTTTAATCCCAGCTAGCAGTGATTCTGGTAATAGTGTTTATTTGGGGATATTTGCTAAAATATTTTTAATAAATTATCATATATATCAAGCAAAAACATTTGTAGGAGTCAGTTAAAATAAATGAATTAATAGTCTACAGAAGACAGATACTGTTTTTAAGTTCAAGTATTTGAAAATGCCCAGAAGTGTTAGAGACAGTGATTTCAGTGGCTGCATGCCATTAATAATTAAAAATTGCTATTAATGCAATTAACTTATTGAGAGGATATCCTGTTTCTCAATGCTAAAAGAATACTTTATTTTGAATTCATGTCCCGAAACTTTTGTTATACAAAAAATTCCCATTAAAGCCAAACTAATTGTCTGTGTTCCTTCTCTAGAAAATGGAGACAAAAAGTTCACCTCATGGGATGATTTAGTTTTTCCAAATAATAATTTTCCAGGGAAGTGCATCATCCTCTATTGGATTTTTCTTCTTAGGCTGTAATAGGTGGAGATGTGAGGTCTAAAAGAAACACTTCAGCCATAGATTTGTCTTCAGTGGTTAAAACAGCTGCATACAGAGCATCTTTGTGGGCTTTCAAGTCACCTGTCTGATCTGTTATTTGATTTCTTTTCTAACCCTTCCCACACACTCTGTGGGGAGCTGACGTAGACTCCTACTGTGTTGTGGATTGCAGCATCCACCATTTGGATATTCAGTGATTCTAGGCTTAAGAGGTAAATATGATGCTCAAATAGCAGTATTTTACTAGGTACAATAGTATTTGGCCAACATGCAGATTTTTATGTGAACATGAAGTGATTGACCCTATGTCACCTTTATCACTTTATCCAGGTAGCTGAATCCCTGCCGTGAAAGCATAAGGCATAGTTATTTTCATATATATATTCATAGTTACAGCATCCCTAAACTACTGAAGCATAAAAATAATTACTAACACACATGACTTTGTTGGTCCAATTCTAGTCCGCAAGTCATGAATGGGAAATTCGGTAACACTATGAATAAATTTTCCACTGACATGATCAGCAAACCTTTGACTGAGATGACACAAGACCTTTAAAGACCTGTTTTGTCTAGAGTAGCTTTATTTTCTAAGCCAAAATTAAGTGGATCTAAATGGACTGCCTTCAACTGTCAGGTGCACTAATTAATTTATTTTGCAAGTGATCTTATTCTCTGGTTAAAAATGTTGCACTCATGACAGAATTAAAGAAGTGTAGTGTACTAAAACCACTACTGAGTGCGGAGAAGACAGGCAGTTTTTAGGCTAATTTTCTTTCTGGTCTGGTCAGCTTTTACATACAGGCATAATTCAACAAGTATGCATCTATATGAAAAAATTTCTAATATTAGCTGAGTTGAGAGCTCACTTTTGAGGTTTATCTAAGAAAAAATTCAATTAATTTCAAATATCCTTTTCATAGGAACCATTTTGTCTGATGACACCATTGATCTCTATCTGATTGGTATTTGCAGAGTTTACACACAATTGGTGAAATGATTGAACATTCATAGTGAAATTGTGAACGTATTCTGTAGTATCTGCTACAACCTACCAGATTAGTCATACATTAAAAGAAGAACATCAGATGAGCATGTCCCAAGGCTGTTATTACTATTTATTTCTAGCCATGAAATATAATTGCTAGTGTCAAACCCAGAACATGGAAAAATGTAAGCTTTCCAACCTAACCATATCCCCTGTCTCCTATCTTAACCTCTGAGTAGGAACAGGCTTATGAACAAAGTACTACAAGTTACTATTAAGTGTGGATGAAGCTCAGATGCTTTCTGTTACCGACCTATGAATGCACTCTAGTCCTTCACTAAGTGCATGGTAACTCACTCCTCAGTGAAAAGAGACAAGTTATTTCAAGGTTGTTGAGCAATAAGTACTTGAACACTGGAAGTTACCAGGGGAACCAGCTTCCTGAAAGCTTTTCATTTAGTTGATAGTACATTAACTTGCCTTATGATTTCTTGAACAATAATAAAAATAATAGCACCCTCTTCAGTTCACCTCCTCGCTTGCTTCTGGCAAGTTTTCTTTCATGTTTCTGCTCTGAATCTCACTTTCTTATAGGATTGGTACTATATTGTTCTCTTCACCTTTGATCTTACTGACACAGCAGGGTATATAATTTGAATTGTTCATACACAGAAAAAGAAAATTTATATTCAAACAGATGTAAGGATAGTTTACAGGGATTTTTATTTCTTTTTTTTACCCCCATAATCTGTTTGCACAGGAACATCAAACAGAGGTACTTTGCTGTTATCTGTCCACTTTCTCTGTGGTTGGGCCATTCAGCCACCATATGGGAGCTCCCAATTTCAATCCCAGAGGCAATTTTAGGTAGTATACCATCAACAAAACATTACTCACAAAGCTAAAGTAAGATGTGTTTTTCCCAATAGCCCTCTTTACTGGGGATTTTGTTAATAAAATTCTTCCTCCAGTCTCCCACTCACTTCCCCTGTCTTAGATGTGCCCTCAGCTGATGTAGCCTAACCTAACAGTAGCAAAATAGATAGAGATCAGACCAATTTTTTCCCAATTACTTTCAGCATTACGTTCCCTCTGTCTCTAGGGAAGGGAAACAGGCACAAAAAGCTGTGCTACTTCTCCATAAGCAATAACTTCTTCAAATAAACCAGTGTGGTTTTGCTTAATACATTTCCTAATGTCTCATTCTTAGTGAGGAAAATATCCATACTAGGAAGTTATTCCTTATCCATCCCTTTATAGTCTATTTTCCACATTATTTAATTGCTCCTTGAGATTTCTGCTTGGTAGAGCAGATGGGATAAAGCCCTGGAGGGAAGAGGGGCTCAGAAAAGCTGGTTAATATTCAAGGATCACCTTCTCCAAGCTCAGGAGTGATGCATCTCAACAAAGAGGAAGTCAGGCAAAAATGCCAAGAGGCCTGCATGGATGAACAAAGAGTTCCTGGACAAACTCAAATACAAAAAGGAAGCCTACAGAAGGTGGAAGCAAGGGCAAAAAACCTGGGAGAAATACAGAGAAGTTGTCCGAGCAGCCAGGGATCAATTTAGGAAAGCTAAAGTTATGATAGAATTAAATCTGGCCAGAGACATCTAGAGCAGCAAGAAAAGCTTCTATAGGTGTGTTAATGATAAAAGGAAGATTAGGGAGAATGTAGGCCCTCTCTGGGAAGAACCAGGAGACCTGGTTACCTGGCATATGGAGAAGGCTGAGGACTCAATGACTTTTTGACTCAGTCTTCACCAGCAAGTGCTTAAGCCACACCGACCAAGTCACAGAAGGCAAAGGGTCGTTGGGTTGACAGTTGAACTTGATGATTATAGAGGTCTTTTCCAACATTAATGATTCTGTGATTCTATGAAAGAGGGTAGATTTAGATTATATATGAGTTGGATGGGGCTTTAAGCAATCTGTTTTAGTGGAAGGTGTCGCTGCCCACAGCAGGGTGGTTAGAACTAGGTGATCCTTAAGGTCCCTTCCAACCCAAACTTTTTTACGATGCTATGATTCTATGAAATAAAAAGTTACTCTGAAATCTGTATCTTCTTTCATGCCTTGTTAGATTTCGCTATTGAAATCTTTTTCTGTTCAAATATAATTCAGTTATGAAAGAAACATGATAGCACTTCTGCTATGTAATATGTGGTTATTGCCATAACCCACCTGATATTCCATTCAAATTCTTCAGCTATGAAAATTTGCTACTGTAAATATACTTCACTGAAAACCTCTTTGTAAAAGCATTTAACATTCTCATTTTATGCTCTTGTGTCTTTGTACTTTCAGCATGTTCACTGTAAGGCTACTGGCTTTTGTGCCCATCTCTGCTTCATCTCTTTTGTTGTTAACACTTGCTTTCTACTCAAGCTTTCATCCTAGGCACCACAGTCAATTGGAAAAAGCACTGTGCAAAAGAGCTCCACCTCCGTAGCTAGGAATAAATAGTGCTCAGATGGCTAGCTAGGCAGCTGGCAGGTCTTGATCATTCCTTTTTATGCTATTTACGAATTGTCCCTCATGTTCTGCTCCTCATCTGATATCTATTTGCTGCTTTTATATGCTGAGTGTCAGGCCTTGGGGTCAGGGACCACTTTCCATTATATGTGACAGTGCTTAGGAGAATAGGGTATGAGCGAGGCTGTGTACTGCCAATAAAAAGCACCTTGATGGAAGCATGGATAGTAGAGTATTACCTCCTCCTGTTGTGAAAGCTGCTGCTGTGGTCCTAATTGACACAATCATATTCATGCTGCTTGCAGTCCACTGTCAAGTGTTTGTTATGTTTAAAGACAGAGATCTAGAGCTTGAACTCAGAACCATTTTATTACCTCAATTATTGCCTTTAAAAGACCTGGACAGACGCATAAGTACCATTTCTGTGCTCTTTTCACATGGAAGAGCAGCCCATTTGTTTTGAAAAATGAGGCTTTGTTTCTGGTAAGCAGAGACCTTTCAGCCTACCAGATGTAGGATGCTCTCTGGCAGAAGCTTCCAGTTCATTGGCTCCGACAGGGTTCTCTTAGATTTATTGACTGGGAGAGCTATGAGAAGTGTTTTCTGTAAAATATAGAAATGCCTTGTTTTCTTGGACACACGTAGGAAGATGAATGCCAATCTACATTTCACACTTCCATTGGTCCTAAAATCTTATGCAGCTGTTCTTTTAGTGGACCCATTTATTATAGTGGTTAAAGTTTTTCTAGGAGTTTTTATCATGTATGTACAAATACAAGGCTCATCTACATAGTATAGTCTAATAAACACATTATAATGAAAAACATAATCATTTTTGGGATATGAAATTAATGAAAAACAAGTAATTTTTTTCAATAAGTAAGTCTGAAGGATCAAAGAAATCTAAGTATGTAGTCATACATGAAGTCTGTTACCACTTGCTGTTTCAAGGCTCCTAAATACGACAATGAATGTCAAGCAAAGTTAACTGATTCAGAAAAGAATTATGGTTTTAGAGAACAGAACAATGAAAAAATATTATCTTTACCTACTTTGTCTAAGTTTTAGAACAAGTTTTACATCCTTAAGTTTATCGACATTTCCTCTATCCTTTCCTTTTATGAATTTATGGATTGGCTATACATCATAATCTCTATCTTGATTTTTCTCTTCAGAAAGATTAAGAGACCACATAGCTTAGAGGAGAAAAAAACTGTTAAAGGAATAACTTGGGAGCATTTCGAATTCATTGTAAGAGACATGTGAATGTACTTGACATTGCTATAGTAGCTCCTCTGAAAGGAAGAATTCTCTGAAAGCGAAGAATGGCTCTGGAAGAAGCCCTGCTTCACGGATGGTTTGTAATCTGCAAACAACCGTAACTGCATGGAGTGTGTATTAGAGTAGTAATCACCTTTTAGTGTTTGATGTGCTTACCAGGAAGTCTTACAGCTCTTCATCTGAGGAAGACACTGTTTTCATATCATATTTTGAAGTGATTGAGGTTTTTAGGGTTTCCTTCCCACTACACTTCTGGCAAGAAGATTGTAGAGGATTGAGATAAATTTATTTCTACAATTGGTTCAGACTAGGGGTTTAAAACTGGGTTTCCCAGGCCATTGGGAACAGTCAAGACACAGGGAACCACTTTTCTTAAAAAAAATCCTTACTCCTTCACAAAGTTATTAAAGTTAAAATTGCATTGAATGTTCAAAATTCAAATACTCTGTCAAAAGTTTCATTGGTATGGCGGCTGCCTTTCAGCAAGCACTGTGATTTACATCTTATCAGCAATATTTCCAGTTTAATTTCTAACTACTTCTTGTCACAGCTTTTCTCTTCAGTACTTTTTCTTAGTTCTATGTTCCTAATGCCAAGATGTTTTTTTCCTTTTCTACCCTATTTTTGCTCGGTTTTCCTACTAATTTTCTCACTGTATTTAATACTATTTTAAATCTCTTGTCTTCCTACTTCAGCTCTGCAAGGTCCTGCTGTGCAGATTGGCACTTTAAGTGGAGACACTTCATGTAAGTGACTAACAGCCACCCCAGTGAGATACTTAAAGAAACAATTGCACTAAAATGTACCTCTTGCTTTGAAGAAAAATTAAATAGAAGGGAAAGAACTCCAGCTAACAGGAGATTATAATGCAAGTTTCATAGAAAGTAGGAAACTATGTAAAGCCTTCAAGACTTGTAAAACTGCAAGAGGCTTTTCACAGTTAAAGGGAAAGATTAAATCTCTACTTGGGAACAGAGGCTCAAAGTCAGTGAAGCCCTAAAGCGTTATCAAAATTTTACAACTTCTAAGACATCTGCCTTGTCATCATTAAAGTTATTTTATGCTTACTGAGTTATTATTCTGTTCTATTTTACTTGGAGTAGCCCTTAAATTCAGCTTAATTTTGATATTTTTGTGCCTTTATCCCCCAGGATAGAACTGTTAGGTTTCTCATTCTGGATTATTCATGGTTGCCTGGGGACTTTTTGGTGAAAAAAAAAAATCATTGGCAAAGATCAGTTTGACACACAGCAAAGTGATTTTTTTTTCAGGAAGATTTTTAGTTTCACTTCCATTAAAACCAGGTTCTGGGGGACACTTTATTTTTTTCAGGTCAAAATGAGGAAGTTTTCTGTGAGTCAGTGAGTGGGATCATTGCCCAGAATGTTCAGCAGTTGATGTTTATTATCTGAATCCAACACCGGGTTAATGGTTACTTGGTGATGGCTCAATGCCTGATTTTGTTCTTTTGGGTTTTGTTTCCTTTTTTTTTTTTCCTGAATACTCTTAGGTTTTCCTTGGCGTGGAATTAGATGATGATCTTTTGTGTACAGCTCAGAAATTAGAGTACTTTACCTAACATAATTTCATTCTCCCATTTTATCTAGTGATTCCTAGATGGAAAATGCACATATTATCCCCAGATCACATCAGCACAGGTATGGACCAGCTCTGAGGGAAGACAATCAGTTGTTGCTGTATTGCTGTAGTGCTAAAGGAAGATCTTCTTATTTCTCAGATGTTAAGTAAGTGTCCCATCCCTTCTTTCCTTTCTTATTTGGTATTCTGGATCCCCTTAGTAGAGAGAAATGCAGACTTCACAACCTGAGATATTTCCTTAAGGTAGGGAGAGTATGGCCATTCTTTTCTTTAGTTTTTATAGATAGAAGGATAGCTATTTTTTTCTGAAGTATTTAAATTTCTATACATTAAGAGTCCAAGTGTAATGCTTTTGAGCTGTCAAGTTCATATCTTTGAGGTTAATTCGCTCATCTAATTAAAGATATCCAGTAAGGATGAAAATGAGTTTTATCTCTTCTGAGGTAAAATCCTGATTCCACTTAAATCTGTGGAAAAAGCTTTTACTGGCTTCAGCAGAGCTATGATTTCACATCTACTTAGAAAGGTCTATTTTGAAACTACGTGTTAGGTTTTGCTAATGGAACTTTCCCTGAACAGAATTACTATCCCTTGACCAAACCAGCAAACTTGGGAAATACTTAATTTTTAAATTACTTTTCTGTATTTTATTATATTAAGATTAGAAATCTATATTAAGATTAGAAATTACGATTTTTTTTTTTCACTGAAAGGGTTATCAGGCATTGGAATGGACTGCTCACCCTGGAGGTATTTAAAAGGCAGGTAGATGAGTTTATTAGAGACATGATTTACTAGTGAACATGTTATGGTTGATAGTGGACAAGTTATGATCTTAAAGGTCTTTTCCAAGCAAATGATTCTATGATTGTATATAATGTATAGATTATGAAAATAAGATTTACTTTTTACCCTAGATTTTTCAAAGCAATAGAATAAATATTTTTCTCTGTAGCTTTGTGTGCCAACTAATCATCAATAGACAATCTGCTTACAATGTTTTCTGCCAATATGAATATTTACTTCATATAATTTTTCCATTTCATTCCTAGCATAAACAAAGGAAAAAATACAGCAATAAAAAGCATATTAAGGGAGAGAAAAGTGCGTAAAAGAGAAGTACATACTGATTATGAGCAACTTGCTAGTAATACAGCAAATAGTCTCTGATTTATGTGGCTGAAGGTAAGGTACACTTTCAGTATTTCTTGTAGCATTATGAGGATGATTGATGACCTGTTTTGCTGTTGAAGTTTCAGTAATTGCAGAGAGCTAGGGTAAAATTCATTCCTCTGATTCACTCTGGAGATAAAGGCATGAATAACTGTGGCCATTTTGACATCACAGAAGTGCTGTTTTATCCTTTGTAAACAGGAACTCGAACTAATTTTTGCTCAGAGCCACCTGTTTTATGTCTAAACTAACCCAAGATTCTGCACAACTTCCAAATTTAACATCTGAATAGCACATAGTAGGCAGACCACAATCCATGAGGAAAGTAGCTAGTTTTCATATTTTTATTTATCTGAAAAGAATAGCAATATTTCATTATAAGCTTGGAGGTGGCCTTCCCAAGGAGAAAAAGGAGGATTTATTTAAGATATATTGTTTTATGCTGAATTACTTGCTTATTTTTAAGGTTTGTTGATCTGAAGTTGAAAAATATATATACTCACTATACTCACTATAAGAAGGATGTTGAGATTCTGGAGCGTGTTCAGAGAAGAGCCACAAGGATGGTGAGGGGTCTGGAGAACAAGCCTTATGAGGAGTGGCTAAGGGAACTGCGATTGTTTAGCCTGGAGAAGAAAAGGCTGAGGGGAGACCTCATCACCACCTACAACTACCTAAAGGGAGGTTGTAGAGAGGTGGGTGCTGGTCTCTTCTCCCAGGTGATGGAGGTTAGAACAAAGGGTAACGGCACCAAGCTGTCCCAAGGGAGGTTCAGGTTAGAGATAAGGAAGAAGTTCTTTACTGAGAGGGTTGTCAGAGGCTGGAACAGGCTGCCCAGGGAGGTGGTGGAGTCACCATCCCTGGATGTATTTAAAGAGCGGGTAGACGAGGTACTTAGGCATATGGTTTAGTGGGTAGACAGGAGCGGTTGGACGTGATGGTCTCAGAGGTCTTTTCCAACCGAGCGATTCTGTGATTCTGTGAATAAAATAAAATTATGCTGCCCATTCTTTATAATAAAAATAAATTTATTAGATTACCAGTTTGGGAAAAAAATCCAATAATGACATTAAAAATGAAGTAATATTAAAATTTGCAATCTATTTTCTAGTATTTGACTGACATAAATGAAGCTCAGAGGAAGAAAATGTCTAACTCGAGAAAAAGAAGGAAAATAAACATGCCACAATGATTTGTGATAGTGACATAAAAAAGTGATAAGGAAGAAAGTTAGTCAATATTTCAAGTTTTGTTGCCTATTATGTTAAAGATTAAAATCTTTGATTTCATAAAAACAGTAAAATGAATAATGTTCCAATGAAGATGATGCAAACACCAATATTCACTAAAAAAGTTTCTTCTTAAATTCCATCCCAAAAATGTATTTGGCAAAAATGAATAAAAAATAGTGAAACTAGCATGTGACTCCAGCTAACGTAATAAAGTATTTCTCTCGGATTCTTTCAAAGTTTCTACCAGGCAAAAATGTCAGTATCAGAACACGTGACAATTTGAAGGTAGATTGAGGAGCCATTAAGGACCAAGACTAACTTAGCACTATTGATTGCAGGTTGGGATATACTAACAGCCAGCTCCATTAGTGGGCCTCTGTGTTGTTAATGTGTGTGCATTGTACGCATCTTATAAATATTTATTGCATTTGGAGGATAGTTGGCAAATTGCTTGTAGTCCATAATCTCTGTAAATATGCACATGTGATTTTCCTCTGAGGTTGATGTTTGTACGCTGTCATTTCTAATTACACATATTTTAAAAATTTTCCACTTCTCTGACGTGTTCTTCTGTAGTTTAGCAGTAGTCAGTGATGTCAGACAATTGGTTAGAATCAATTAAACTTTAACAGAGGATTAAAAGAGTCATAGGCATACTTGCCTCGTGTAAAGGTTCATTGACATATGCCAAGCTTGTTAAAAAGAAAAGGGGAATTATTATGTATTAATTGTGTCAAATTGGTCCCTGAAAACTCTTGTGAATGTTCAGAGCCATTAGTATACTGGTAATTCACTGAGCTGTCTGTCATTATGTTGAACTCCTGGAGACCTGAATAACCCAATAGGGTAGTCCAAAGAACAGGAGCTCAGTTCTTCGGTGTTCCAAGATGTCGCTGACAAAGCACTGGCGTCACCTCGCTGGTGTTCACCAGGGTTCTTCAGTTGTACCAGAGATCCAGACCTGTAAATTTCTGACTGCTGCTGAAATCAGCGAAACTCCTTCTGAAGTGGAGGGTGATAGCGAATGGAAGAGGAAGATGCAAGACCAACACAGAATTTAGGATCTGTGAGTATGACATGTACTGACAAAGGCTGTTGCGAATCTGAGTTTTGGCAAGAGTGAATAATGCCACAAATTCTAAGTACAAATAGGACCATTATGATTTTTTGGTGGGCTTATAGTACTAAGTTTCACTATTAGCCCAAGCACTGGTACCCAGGCATGGTGCTATGCTTGCTTCTAGTGAGGGAAAGGGGCAACCAGCTCAGGAGTCTGTGTTACCTCCTCTCCAGAGACTGAAATCAGCTCCTCTTGTCTCCTCTGAAGTCTGCTGAGGAGGTTGAAGCTGTTCGTATGGGCCTGAGATTAAGCTCTAAACTTGAGGTAATGTGAAAGCACTGACTTAACAAGCTGTTGACTTTCAAAACAGAAATTTTTTTGCAGTAAAAATTTGTCATAACTCCCTTGACATGGTTGCTGCAAAGAGCTTGGATGACTAGGTGATCCAGGCACTTTCAAAATCAAGTAACTCAAAAAGAGTTCAAGCTGTGTACTCTGATTTCTACTTCTTTTCATCCTAAATTTCAGTTTCTTCAAAAAAATTTGCTTCAGAACAGTTCCATTAGCCTAAATTATACGGATGCTTACAGGATAAACTGCAGATGAAGACAGAATGAAAAGCAGTGAATATTAACAGGAGAAAGAATCAGCAAAGTTCAGTGATTGAACTTCCCAGTCAGATCAGATACAAAAGGAAGAATGGATATTATTTTCTTCTGCAGTCAGGAAACAAATGCAATTGAGCTAAATTGATTCTGCAGGATTTTTGTGTTTTTATTTTTAATCAGAGCTATGTATTTATTAATTTGCTTCTAGTATCTATTTTCTGTTGCAGACAGTGCATGACAGGTACTACAACTGAAAATACGGAGACTGCAGACTCTTCATTGGGACTGCCTGGTGTGCAGGTGGTGGGGAAGCCTTTATTCTTCCTGCAGGCTTGCAAGGGTTGTGTATAACCCTGAAAAAAATTATTAAAAAAATAGATAGATAGATACTGTAGGCTATCTATATTAATATTGATTCATATATATATATATATATGTAAATAAGTTCAGATTGCTGAAGAGTTAACTGTAGAATGATTTCTTTTAGGTGTGGATTTTTTTTTATCTTTGAGCTCTAAAAGACCCTAGAAATTGAGCTTTCTTGTTAGCTATTTCATTGCAAGAAAATACTATACTTTCTCTGAAGAATATATAATATGTGATAGTGAGGAAAAATCCCTCTGAAGTAAATATGATTTTTTTTTGGGTTGTTTAATTGCAAACAGAATGGATTAAGCCCCAGTCAAGTACAGATCAGTAAATTATAGCAGAACATGACTATTTTTTTTTCTGTAGATGAAAATCAGTTGTTGGATAATAATAATTATGAATAGATTTGTGTTTAACAGCTCTATTAAGACACTATCAATCCTCTCAATTTGTGTCCTCTGTAGTGTGTAAGTATTGGTGGCAGATTACATTCCAGAAAAAAGAGTTAGAGAGCAGCAGATAACTAAGCCATGGGAGCACAGCATTTTAGTGTGAGGATTAAAACTGAAAATGTCTCAGCTTTGGGTTTTTGGCCAATTCTTATTCCTTATAAATGGAGTACAGAATATGCAAACAGGACTTGTCAGCTAAAATACAACAGAATGTCAACATCTTTAACAGAGGCCTGCATGTGGGTTTAAACTCTCTATAATGAGTTTGGGAGGAGATAGTGACTCAAAAATGTCATAAATGAGAGCCAAAGTACAAGTGGTTAGTGTCAGAAATCTCCTAAGAGGCAAAAGAATGATGGTAAAAGGCCATAAGTCACTTTCTAATAGTCTCCTTTCCCTCTCTCTTAGGTGCTGTGGCCCTGTCTTTCAAAACCTTACGTTTCCAGTCAGTGAGAGGAGGAGGTAATGATGATTGTCACACTATTTATTGACTCAGGAGATAAAAGGGGCACAGGGTTAAAATACATTGTCATATAAGAATATAAAATAAATACCACAATATCTGTTGGGGAAAGCTCAGGAATTGCAGATTTCATGTTTGCTATTTCCAGCTATGCTCAGAAGTCTCTCTTCAGTTTAGGTTTTTTTTATGTTTAAATAGACAAAATAACCTGCTTTACATTATATAGCCATTTTAGATGTTGCTTTAAGGATGTTCATATGTTAGGAATCCAAAATTTAAGCATATCCTGGATTCCCGGAATTACCTTCTCCATAATACGCAACAGCTGATCAGATTTTACAAAAGTAACAGTTTTGATCCTAAGGTCCTAAAGTGTGAGTAAAAAAAAAAACCAAAAAAACCCCCAACCAACCAACCAGCAGTATTGCACTGTCTTCTATAAATGGATGGAGCTGACATTTTTAGCACTTATTTCAAAGACCTGTCTGAAGCTCTGCACTCCACAGCAGTTGCAGACGTAACTAAGAGGAACTGAACAGACCTGGAAATTATTTCAGTGATGACAATTGCCTCACAATCAGAGCAGTTTGCCTTCAGTTACTTAAATGCCTGCTCCAGTATTAAATTTCTGAAGGAATTAGAGCAAATCTTAGGTTCATGATGTGATTCTAACCTAGAACCCTCTATTTTGATTATTTCTTTTCCACTGTAATAGCATTTTCTGCTTTTTGCCTTTCTCCTATATCTTCCTTTCAGTCTGTTCATCAGAAGTCTGTAGCAATTTTCTCAGATGCTCCCCTTGAATTACATATCATAAGAACTGACTGTATCTGTGGGCTTCATATGAATTTATTCCTGCACAAAGCCCACAGATAAGCCATGGACAAAATGTTTCCCAAGCCACTAATTCCGTAGCATTTAACATTCATGAATATGAGAAAAGAACATAGAACTGAACCTATAGTTAAGAAAAATACTTTGTTTTCTCTTTCTAAAACTTTCTAAAGTAAAAGTTTTCAAAAAGAAAGTTTTTCAAAAATATCTTGAAATACTATCTCAGAAGGAAGACGTTACTTCTACGGTCATGAGTTCCACACACTGTATCACTCTGCAATGACTCGCACAGCATCTGCCGTCCTGGCACAGGCTGTGAATCAGATGCTTTCAGCCGAGCTTAGGCTGATAGAAAAACTCACACCTGCAAGAAGACAATCATGATTTTTAAGTTAACCACGGGGATGCCAAAAGAGGTCTTGAACTCCAGGTGGGTATTAACAAAGTCTTTCTAACTATCACCTAGAGCTGGAGTAATGCTCTTTATTCTTAAAAATGCATCTTGACAAGCTTTCCTTTATTTTAACTATTTCAAGACTGCAATGGGAGCTCCTTATAGCCAACTAAGAAAACAAAGCAATAAAAAAACCCTCATGTTGAATAGCAAAGTACTTTTTTAATAATGAAAAGAAGTTACAACTTTTTCCCTGTAGTTCTGATCTAACTGGATTCAGAGTGTTAAAGAATGGTAGATATACAAGACTGACGAAAAAGCGTTTTGTGGACTGTTAAAAAAGTTACAGGAAACTGAAACAAAAAGAATCATCCTGACAGAAAACAATAAATAAAATTCACAGCAATATTCAAACTGATTTAATGTACATGAATATGAGTAACTTTTGAGGATTTGTATCAATGTGGCCTACATAGATTCTCTGTTTTTGATATGTGTTGGGCATTTCACAGTTACGCTATCGCTGACATTCATTTTTCTGCATGTATAGTTTGCACAGTCACTTTTATGGTATATAGATTTTATTGCAAATGTAAACTCAAATTTCAGTTTTTGTAGAGAATCACCTAGGATCATAACTTCTATTCTTGTTATTGTTTTAATTGCTTGATTATATTCTTCTGTGAATAGTGATTCATTTTCTAGTAGTTAATTTTAGCAAGGCTTGGTGGTATTAGTTTCCAGAAATTTGAGAATTTTCTCTGACAATAAATTTAGATGCAAATTCTGAAGCTTTAGCTCATTTTACTCTACTAACTGGCCTGTTTTGACTCAGTCCCCTTTCATCCCTGAATATTCAGGGATAAATATCATTTGTTTCTGTGTATGGCAAAACACTGTGAAAGATGAGGCAGAGCCTGATTTCCACTAGTAATATAGCTTTACAGTGCATTTTTGTCTTAATTTTAGGTTAATAATATAATTGTGTGCTAGGGCTTCTATACTGTACAGAAATTTTTGAGAGAACTACCAAGCAGCTCCCTCCTACATATCAACATGACATGCCAAATTGTGCTAAGATGCTGTTTTTAGCCCAATGCTTTACATTATTTTTCCATTCTTTTGTCTTACAGCTCAAAATCAGGACTTTGCAATTAAAGTCCTACCTTATCTCTTAGAATATCATTCTAGTATTAAAATTTACTTCAGCTTCTACCAATGCCTCTCAAAGAACTTTTTATGTTTATTTACTGACAGCCCAGTAACGGACACAGTTGCACCACAGTTCAGAGCAGCACCCCAGGGACTCACAGCACTGACTCACGGCAGAGTAAGTCCAGTACACCTCAAACTTGGTGCTGTTCACAATCCAAACAATTAATCAAGATGTAGCGTACTGTGCTGCAAATGCATGGCTTGCATTCGTTCTGTTGTCATCTCCTATTGAAAATGAACTTACCTAATAATATTAACCTTGCCATAACTCCTCTGTTCAGCCTCCCTGCAGTGGAGAGCAAGGAATTTTAGTCAGGAACTGTTCAATCTAAGAAAAAATAAGGAGCTTCTGGAAGGATGGTCTCCACAAAGTTCCCTTTGTTTTGGCATTTGTTTTAAACTTTTCTCTGATATAATTCTGCTTTTCATGCTAACTGCAGCTTGCAGCTCATTATTTTCACTTTTATGTCATTTTGAAGGAGAAAGTATCTTCTATGCTCTCTGCCTCACTTCTCCCAAATATTTTGTTGTCATTCTAATTGGCTATTACTCAGAGACAGAAAATTTACTGCTGTTTGATCTTTTGTTTGCTTGAGTCTATTCTAGTGTTTCAGGTGCTCTAAAAGTGGTTGAAAGCATCTAGAGATCAAGATAGACATCCTGTTCTGTCTGTCTGTGCTCACAGCTGTGCAAAGCACAGGCAATCACCTCCCAGGTTCAGAGACCACTTGTGCCTTCCCCACTGCATCAATAGCTGTCATTTGTCTCCAATTCACTAAATCTGTTCAGGACTGGATTTTGACTCTCCCCAGCTGCCTAGAAGAGGATATGACGATAGCATTCTCTTTTATTTTGTTCAATTACCACCTAAACTGTATGTGCAGGATTACAGATCCTATATGCTGCTTCATTCTTTGGCTTTTCTGAGCAGGAGAACAGTGAAAATGAGTGAGAATTTAGTGCCAACAAAGAGAATAAGCTGAGCACAGAGTAGCTCAGCGTCAGCCTTTTGGAGCAATGCGGGGTTAGAGTAACTGTTTCTTTCTGGGAAAGGTCTATGACCTTGAGATAGGCTTTTTTAAGGCAATTTGCTTTCCCAAGGTTTCCAAGAAGGTTGCGCTTCTTCTTGCTGTTCCTTTCCACCCCCTCCCACATTTGGTTTAAACTTCAGTGACATGGTCACAATTAAATGCTTTCCCACCTAGCCACTCATTGCCAGTAATAGCATTGTACTACAGCAGTATCAAAATCCTGAATTTTCTAGCAGAGATAACTGCTTAAAACAGGACATTGAATTTCAAAGCTGACTTAACAGAGAAATTACTTACACTCATAGTCAGTTTTTATGTCATTAAGTACGAAAAGGAAGCAGGAGTGTGAGAGCGGTGAGCAATCCAAAACAGAAATGGGAGGAACCGTACAGCTCGGTAGAGAGGCTGGTACAAGACAGTGCCTATTGACAAGGCATTGCAGGAATGATTCTTGCAGCCCTCCCACAGACATGTGTGGACTTGGTTGACAGTAGCCAATAACAAATGCACCTATTAAAGGCAGAGTGGGAGTGGACCACCTGCGTGTCTTTTGTGGTGTCAGAGTGGTGATAGCAAAGTTAAGACTTCAAATATAAATTGATAATTATTTTTTTCAATTAGCTATATTACTCTCTGTTAAGAAGGAAAATGGTATCTTCTGGGAAAGATAAGAAGACAGACTTTTTTTTAAGAGTAGGATTTGCTGGGTAACTTGTAACAGAATCATATGAGTCCTGTATCATGCAAAACCAGAAAATTCTGTGGTAGTACCCATTCTCTTCAAGGAGGAGAAATATTGAGGATAAAAGGAGGGAGTAGGCGTATCCAACGTCTTTTCTCAATAAAACCATCCAACTAACCCTCCTATCTGAGTAAGGTGATAAGGAGCTAGGAAGTGGGTATACAGTCTTGGTCTTACTAACATAATTGCACTTTGGGAATTTAGGCTAATTTATTAAAAATACAGAACAAATTTTGCAGACATAGTTGGTCACCAAATGTTTAACTCAAGTTCATGATGACAAGTAATGCAGAACACAATGGTAAATCAGACAAACTAGGACTCCTTCCCACTTCTGGAAGTATATGTGAAACACACTCAATTTCTCTATTTAAATGCCTGACACCTACCCAATGTCACTTTATGTTTCCAAACACATTTTCCAAATTATTCCTCAGTAATATGTTATAAAAATGTGTTGTAAACTGGAACGAAGAATTGTAAAAACAAAGAAACACCTACTTTCAGAATTGCAAGAGAACTAAGTTGTCAAGAAAGGGCCATTTCATACAGTCCGTATCACTGAAGATCTTATTTTGCCTGACACAACTACCAGCACAAGACAATACACTTAGAATTGGCTAGTTCCTCTTTAAAAAGCATGAAACCTGCTGTTCCTAAACAGCTAATCTGTGCTGCTTCTTATTACACAAAATACACATTTAATATATATATGTGCAAAAATATAATGTAAGTTTATTGAGGAGAAAGAAACCCGCCCATTTATTTAGCAGTGAAATAGGAAACAAAAGCTTGAGCGATAATGGTTTATTTGAGAATGCATACTCTTCTAAAATGGGGACTACAAACAAAAATAAGTAGTTAGGGATATGCTTTCATAGGTAGTAGAAAAGTCATACTGTTCACTTACTTGAGGAAGAACAATATGACTTTAGAAGAGGTGTTGCAACTTCTATCTATCACTTACATGAGGAAATTACTTCTGAGATTCACCTTCAACTGAGGACTGCAAGAAACTTACTGGATCCAGTCCCATTCTCATCACCGAAACCCTCCTTCACATATGCTCACAACTAATCTTTCTTCACGTTGCTAACAACTCATATCATCTCTGCTTCAGCCTTTTTTAAATTTACCTCCCTCTTCTCCTATTTACATCATCTCGGTCTCATTGTAAGGCCCCGATGAATTCAAATGCATACATAACCCAAGATTAAAGAACTGGTCTCAAGGAACATCATTGGATTAATTTAGCATGGTATATCTTTGGTAATGCAATAATATATCTCATTCCATTTACTTCTATACCTTAGTTTCTTTTTCAAGATTTATCCCAAAATTTAGTTTAGATAGGCAAACTACCTATGTGACATGTTTTCTCTTTCTTACATAAAGAAAGGCACTTGCTATTCTTTAGTCAGCTTTTTTATTCAAACTCTAAGGCTATGATCTTAGAGCATTTGATATCGAATGCAGGCTTTTTTGTGCTATGTCCTTATGTAAAGAAAATAAGAAAATAAAAACCCCAATTAAACATCCTCAGGTTAATGTAATAAAAGT
The DNA here is from genome assembly GCF_000695765.1 of Mesitornis unicolor. NCBI lineage: Eukaryota > Metazoa > Chordata > Aves > Mesitornithiformes > Mesitornithidae > Mesitornis > Mesitornis unicolor. The sequence goes on along the minus strand of NW_010176598.1, from coordinate 29,918 downwards.
TTTTTAAAAAATTAATTTATGTTATTTATTTTTCATAAAAACAAATATTCAACAAATTTTCATAAAAACAAATATCGTCACTTTCATAGTGCACTTCAATTTTTGGGGGGAAAAAAACTATTTGGATTACTGAATTGCCAGGCTTATAGCCATACCAAGAGTCTTTAAATAGATACTCCCTATGCTGTTTATTCATTTCCAGTCATGGTAAATCCTCAGGTCTGCACACATCATATCCATTCTGAAGTGCTCCAAGATGATGCAGCTGTGACAATAACAGATAAAATACAGAAAATAGTGACTGACAAAAAATTGATTAATTTGCTCACATTTAGGTAGCTCATGGTAGAGTTAGAAGGTCAGTTGACCTCTATCTTGTTGCAGCTTGGTCTATCCTGTGGCTTCATGTCAAATCATATCCTTATACTAAGAACTGCTATTGCCCTGGTAACATTAATATAAAGTCTTTCTACTAATGATTCTGGGACCTGGCATTACAAAAAAATAGCACTTTAAGAATACCTTCTAACAGTCAGGCACATTGTACTGCAAACAGGAGGGTTTAGAAAGATGTCCACATTCTCAGAGTAACTTGACCACAGAAAACAGAGAAAGAAAGAACCAAACATGTTGTAAAAGATGTTTTGTAGCTGTGCACTTAGAGGATATCCTGAGACAGTGACCTGTGTTAGTAAGGAAGCAGTTCCTGTGATCACCTCCTTACAACTGTGCAGCTGAAACAGCATGGTCCTGTCAAATAGTGCCTTAACCTGTGCAATGCAAAGGGCCTTCCTCCACTTGTAGTTCTGTTGTTTGCCTTTTGCTCACAATTCCCTACCTCTTCACTTGAGCAGTACTTTTCAAAAGCCTCGGGGGGAGTGTTTTCCCCTTGCTTCAGGTTTTTTCTTACACTCTTATTTCTCACTGCTTTGCACCTCTAAGTCCAGATATATTCACTCCTACAGGCTTTTGTAAGCAGAAATTGACACCAGCATGAGAATCACCCCTTCTCTTTGCCCACCTGATCTTGTAACTTCTAGTTTGTTAAAAAAGCCTAAAACTTAGTGTATAACAAAGTAGATTATATCATTTAAATAACTATTAAATATTACCCCATAATACACATGCACAAAAGCTTAGCAACCACCCAGCATGTAATGACTGTGCCTAATAAAATGTACTCTAATCAGCACTAATAACATCCCAAACAAGGACAGCTAATGTAGAATTTGAACAGATCAAGTGGAAAGTATATATTGCTAGGGAGAAAGTATGGCAAAAATTATTGTAGACATCTTTATTTTATTCGCCTGCTGCAACAGAAGCGTTTTGGTCAGAGGAGAATGTTTTTTTCTGCAAACACCATCACTGTTTTTCCTGCCTAGATTTTCCTTTCCCTTGCCCCAAAATCTCTGTTTATCCCCTAAGGTAACTTTGAAGTCAGTGTCAACTATTACCTACAGACCCTACAAATTAACCTTGTGCATATAAACCTTTCTCAAGATCATTTGTGCAGCAGTGCTAGTAATTAAAATTCTTAATTTTTTATCTATTTAAAACCAGAATTCAGCTTCATCTTCTATGATGGGCACATTCTACCTGGTCAATTTACCTGTCATTGCTTTCCATTAATGTATCCCTTCCCCATTCTCTGTATATCATAGAAAAATAAAATCAGAGAAAGTACTGGGTTGAAAGGGACCTTTAAAGATCATCCAGTTCAACCCCCCTGCAATAAGCAGGGACGTTGTTGCCAGATCAGGGTGCTCAAAGCCCCATCAAGTCTGACTTTGAATATCTCCAGGGATGGGGGCTCCACCACCGCTCTGGGCAACCTGTTCCAGTGACCTACCACCCTCATGTTGAAAAACTTTTTCCTAATATCCAACCTAAATCTAACTTTTTCTAGTTTAAAACCATTATCCCTTTTCCTATTGCTACATGCCCTTGTGAACAGTTCTTCCCTAGATTTCTTTCAGGCACCTTTCAGGTATTGGAAGGTCACTATAAGGTCCCCCTGGAGCCTTTTCTTCTCCAGGCTGAACAACCAGAACTCTTTCAGCCTGTCTTCATAGGAGAGGTGCTCCAGCCCTTTGATCATCTTTGTGGCCCTCCTCTGGACCTGCTCCAGCACTTTGATGTCCTTTTTATGTTGATGACTCCAAAGCTGGATGCAGTACTCCAGGTGAGGTCTCACCAGAGCAGAGTAGAGGGGCAGAATCACCTCCCTTGATCTTCTGACCGCACTTGTGATGCAGCCCTGGATGTGGTTGGCCTTCCAGGTTCCATATTTCCATTTCTTTTTATTAGTATGTCCCATAAACAGTCCTTCTTATTCCTCTATCAATTCTCTGCAGGGTTTCCCAGAACTTAGCCGATAGGAAATTTTTCATCCATGCCTCATCCTGTTACTATCTCATTTGTAAATAAAAATCATTTGCTATTACTTACATGAACAACTCACAATTGTCTCTCAGTACAATATAACTATCCTTCTGCTCAAATTAGAATTGTCATGTTTTTTATTTTTTTGCACTGTGTAGCTAGGAGCTCATATTCAAGAAAAATTTGTTTCCTGTTCCAAGCTTTCTCCTCCTTAATTTTCTTAAAAGTGTACCAGTTACTGTACTGAGTGATTATGCAGCCCAGTAATTTGAGCATCCTGTCCAGCTCTGAATTTAATAGTTTTAGATGCAGACTATGCTTGAATTTTGTATAATTTCTATACAAAATATTTCTTAGATACAGTTTTTCATCTCCATCTATGCATACATCTATGCATACTCTCACATTTTATTAAAACAGCCTTTTCTCTGAACTTAGCAGATGCTTTACTGTGGCTACAGGCATCTTCATATACAACTTAGTTGAGCTTGTTATCTCTTTCTTTAAATGACTACTCTCTCTCTCTCTCATACTTCACATGTGAATTCAGAAACTGCCTTTTCAATGTCTCTGTGTCACACCCATCATCTCCTAATCATGATTCGAAAATGGACTCTTACTTCTGTCTTGCCTCTGCTAAGTCTGTGGTATCAGGCTCCCCTGCCCCTACTTTACATTTTCAGACAGTTGTCATCAGACTTCTTGTCACATTCACAGCTGGGAGGATGTCTCTGTAAGCAACAACAAGAGCTAGCTCCCTTCGAAGATGTGGTTGAAAAACCATCCATTACTGTGCTGCCTACAAAAGTGTACAAAAGTGAGAGGCTGCAGTGGTGCTGCTGCCAGGGCTGGCTGTGCCTACTGAGATTATCTCATGGTTTTTTGTGCTCCTTATCTCTGCCTGTGCTTGCTTAGAAATACAGACTTTTTACAGCAAGCACCATCCCCGTGCATTCTGAAACAAATCAAGTCCTATTCCACAGGGACTCTGTGCTTATACAAATAATAAATATAATACGTGAGACTGTGTATCTTAGAGATATTCCAAAGCTTCCTCTGTCCTCATGTTGACCCGTAGCAGATTGTAACGTGTCTCCCTATTGCCAGGTAGCGGTGGTTGTGCTGGCATATGAGTAAAATGCTATTTAGAAGATCTCTTGCTTCACCCAGGGATCTAGCAATGGAATGCTATCCAGGCAATTATTTTAATTGGAGATAATCACTTGGGAAATGGATGGATGAATTAATCAATTCCAGTTAATTGGGATAATTACATTATTTATGCTGGTCATCCTTTTTTACCACCATCTGTAGGAAGCTTTCCAACTGCAGGGCCAAATTTTTCCATGATATAGATCCACTGAAACTACTGCAATTAAAGCAGAAATGAATCTGGTGCATTGTAAGTACAGAATAAACTGCCTCACTTATTTTTGGAGAAACCATGTGTGCAGCTGACCTGGGAATACTGCAAATTACTCTCTTTATTCCACGGTTGCTATCCTGTCATTAGTAGTGTTGCAACAGGAGGTGTTCTTGGCACTTGTTCTACCAGAAATATATAACTTTTGTTTGCATACTTATGCAGCTCATTACTATGTGAAAAACAATCTGCAGCTTAGCATTTGCTAATGGGATATGGAACAAGGAAACAGCAGATGGAGTATTGGGATACTGAATGCATAATAAGTTTGATCCTGAAAGTCCTTGTTTGATTTTTCAGCTCAAGATGGTTGTTAAATTCCACTGCAAAGCTGAGTAGAAACTACGTCTGTGTTCAAGCAGTGAAGGCACAGTCCTCCACACTAAACAGACTCAAGGGTCAAGCATTCTCTGGATCTGATCACCTCCTAAAGGGAAGCAAAAGACAAGATTTTGCTTTGTGACTAATTCTTTGGTTTCTTTTACTGTTTCAGCTCTGAAAAGTAGGGTGGATCATTGCCATTCAAGTGATTCAAGATAACCTTTGCTGTGATATTGTCCTACCTATTTCTGTCTTCAGCTGAAGAGAAATAGAGTTCTGACTGTCACCTTCTGCTCACCTGTGCCTCTAAAGCTGACCGGCACCCATGGGCTTCACCAATCTTAGGACAAGTAAGTAGGGCTATAACCACTTTGTACTTACTAGGATGCATCTTCATTTAACATGGTATAGGACCTTTCTACATCTTAGAATAAGATCTTGGGGCAAAATGGTCTTTGTATAATCTGTTTGACCATCCTTATCTCTGTACCAGGCTGAGTGGCTTGTCAAGTCTGATGGAATAGACCCAATTCTTTTGTCTTGCAAAGATGAAGATCAAATCACTCTGAGACATTCATTGGATCAAGATATGTAGAGCCGTGGCTATATCTCTGACCGCAGCATGGATTAGACAAGACATATCTGCCAGGCTCAGATTTTAAGAGCAGAATTCTGCAGCAGAATGACTCTCCAACTCATCTAACACAGATCTGTTTAATAAATCAAAAGCTTTTAAACTTCTGGAAAATGATGAGGTGTGACAAACGAGTTAACAGTCTTAGGATCATTACAGCCAGATCCTAAGTGGCTACAATACAGTTTACTGCAAATATGTGAGAGGAGAATGTGACAGATGAGAAATCTTCCTTTTTAACAGCAAGTGAAAGTACTGCTCCAACAGAGATTTTGGTGGGGGGAAGATTGGAAAATGTTAGGACAAGCATAAATCCTGGAATTTCTCACAGGCTTTTTGTTCCTCCATTGCAGGACCCCCTGAATTCAAACATGGTGTCTTGTGTGACCACAAAGGGGAAAGCATCGCTTGTGAAAAGTCAGTGCACAGAATCACACACACAGAATCACTCGGTTGGAAAAGACCTCTGAGATCATCATGTCCAACTGTTCCTGTCTACCCACTAAACCATATCCTTAAG